>NC_091327.1:27105894-27268394 GCF_038502225.1 Cherax quadricarinatus
CACCTAGCCTATACTCTGTTTGTGGTCTTCTTTGCCCTTCCCCGATCTTTATGACTTTGTATTTGGCGGGGTTAAATTCGAGAAGCCAGTAACTGGACCAAGTTCCAGCCTGTCCAGGTCTCTTTGTAGTCCTGCCTGATTCTCATCCCATTTAATTCTCCTCATTAACTTTACATCATCTGCAAACAGGGACACTTCCGAGTCTATCCCATCCGTCATGTCATTCACATATACCAAAAATAACACTGGGCCTATGAATGACCCCTGTGGAACCCCGCTCGTCACAGGCTCCCACTAAACCTCGTCACGTACCATGACTCGTTGTTGCCTCCCTGTGTGTATGTGTGTGTGTGTGTGTGTGTGTGTGTGTGTGTGTGTATACGTAGATCATAAGACTTACAGCCTCTCGTTCTCGCTGTCTCCGGCTCCAAGACCTTTCCTACTTGTTCATATCATTACATAAAATAATAGGTATTTAATAGATCTCTTCTTAAATTTTCAAGTGAGGTCGTTTACAGAACATTTTGTCTTTCTTGAAACCTTGCATTTTTCACTTCTGGAAACACTGTGCTGCTTTTCGTAGAATTCTTTAAAGTGAGGATAGCTTATCGCAGCCACATATTTTTTTTTTTTCTTGTGATGTACCGTCCCTCAAGTCTGGGTGACGGTATATCAGTCCTATAATAAATTTTTCATTACCCTCCGAAAATTCTACCCAGACTGTGTGTGTGTGCGTGTGTGTGTGTTCTTTCAGCTTTTATACTCGCTTTTATGCAGCAATTCAAGTGTTCTAAGGCATGTGTTATATATATTTTTTATTATCATGCAAACATATGGAAGGTCTTTTAAAATTACCTAGAATAATATGCGAGTTTATTTTATTGTAATAATCTATTAGTCAAAATAGCCCTTATGAAAAAGTATATACAAATGATCTCTGTTTATATATGATGGTCATCTGTGTGTACATGCTCTCAGTGTTTACACATTGATCCTCTGTATGTACATGACGACCTTAACTGTGTATAAGCAGGTCATTTTGTATACTTCAGGCCCCATATTAGAAAAAAATCACTTAAGAGGTACTTTCGCATAGCAAATATCGCACACAACTGGCAGGTACTTCCCACACTTAACAGGTATCTCGCAATCCTAGCAGATATTTTCTACACACCTGTCAGGTATCTCCCCACACGACTGTCTACTATACCTGACAGGTATCTCACACATCTTACAGGTATGTCTCACTCCTTGCACAAAAACTTTCACGTGTACTGTAAGCGTGTACAACAAGCACGACCCTAAGGGAAAAAAATCATAAGTTATTCCTTTTCGAGGAATTCCAGCTAAGCAGAGGATACGTTATTGATGACTATTGAATATACGTATCTGTGGGGGTTTATGTCAAGAAGTACGGAGAAGAGTAAGAAAATATCATGGTTCCTTCCGAGATGGTTGTCGCTTTCCAGGGTAGAGAATCAGCAAGTGTGTGATTGTCACGAAATGGATCCCAGGATATTTGGACAGCAAAAAGCATCACACACTCACACTACTCATCAGAAAACAATGGAGTTTTGCTAGGATGAAAGGGATAAACAGACATGAGTTAATTACTACAGTGTGTGTATAAACAAGACCGGGAGTCCTATAGCAGTATTAGCAGTGATCCACAATCCGACACCAAATTGTAGGAGGCCAACAGAAGAGTATGAAGGCAATATAAAATGGATGATAACATGTAGGCAGCAGCGACAAAGATTCCATATACCAAAACTAAAGCCACTAATCATGGGACATTTCAACCACAAAGAAACAGACCGGGAAAACTGGAATCCAAAAGAGGGCCCAGAAACGTAGAAGGCTAAGATATGCGAGGTGATGAGAAAGTTTGTGTCAGGATGCCAGACACAACAAAGAGGAATGGTGAACCAGCAAGACTGGATCTAGTATTTACCAATAATACATTCTCAAACTGGGAAAATAGAACATGAAAGGCCTCGGTTTTCTAGTGACGAAACAGTACTGAAAGTAAACACTAAAGGAAGAATAACAGATGAGGAACGGAAGAAATCAGATTTCAGAACAGAAAACTTTGAAGGAATTAGAAAATTTCTAAACGAAGTATAATGAGAAAATCAAGGATTGAGATAATGAACCCAGCTTGAAAATATCAGAAGATAGAGGGGAACTTCATACCAGAAGAGAAAATGGTAAAAAGAAAGATAGCTCACTTTCAAAGATCTTCAGAAGAAACCAGGAAAAAAATTAAGAAACGAAGGACATACGAAAAGAGAGGTGAACAGAAGAGCCAGAAGAATGGTCAAGGGTGAGAAGAGAAGCCGAGCGACTGTTTGAGAATGACATAGCAACAAAAACCAGGTCAAAACCAAAACTGTTTCAAAAATATGTTAAAAGAAAGATGGTGGCAAAAGACAAAGTAGTAAAACCAAAGGAGGAGGAAAAAAAGGAGGAAGAAACAAAGAGGATGGAGGAAAAGCAGGAAGAATGTATATGAATTATATTTTAAACGAAGCAAAATATGATCTGAGGTCGAGGAACATAGTCACCCACCAAGGTGGTGTCACACAAGTGGGTGCTTACTACCGTTCTCTTCTGAATTATTATCAATTATTTGTCACAGGGGAAATAATTATATATATACGTGATACACTTGAAAACCGAAATGGCTATTAAAAAATTCACAGGACAAATTACCGAGACTGAGTGGATGGAAGTAAGAACACACAAAAAAGGGGAAGCTCATTAGAAACGACGAGTCAGTGAGTTGAAAAAATGATCTATAGTGGCGTACTCTGTGTAGACACAGTCACGACCAGGAGAGCAAAGAGGAAGGATACAACGCCGGGGACTGGACACCACAGACATTACAAGGAGAGAGGTAAATAAATATTAGATGGAGTCGTGTGCATCACAAGCAATGAGACCTGACAAACTGTCGCTAAAGAATCTACAAGCGTGATAAATGCTGTAGAAAACCGACAAGTTGAAGAATGAGACCAGCAATTCCAGGAACAGCTGTTAAAAATTGACCACTGTCTGGAAAATCTTCCAGCTCCTGCCCCCAACATCTTGCTCCTGGGGGATTTCAACACTTGTGCAACATTTGGGAATTTTATTGAGGAAGCGTTTAACCACACAGTGGCTTATCAGTCCGATACAAAGAAGAACGATGGAAAAGAGGAGGAGTTTGAGGTAATCAGTCCCTCAGTCTTCTTTGTACTGGACTGATGAAGCCACTGTGTGGCTAAGCGTTTCTTCAGTAAAGATTCCCAAATGTTGCACAAATGTCTTATTCTTGAATCTACAAGAGTAAACAGAAGCACTGTATATACAGAGCCACTAACTCAAACCTAAAAATAAAAGAATGAATGATAACTGACAGAGATCAGGAAGACAACGAATGTAGTACAAATATTTAAGAAAGAAGACATACAAAAAGCATTTTACTAGACAACAGTAGTATCACTGATATGGTAACGTTATTACGAGGAGAGTGGCAAACCACATCGAGAGAAGCGATTCCATAAACAATAATCAGCAAGGATGTAAAGATGATTGTCTCACATACTTGCTGTAGTTGTGTAAGAGTAACAAAAAATGAAGCAGGAGAGAGAGGGGTTGCTGGATTATATATTCTTGGACTGCAAGAAGACATTTGGTACTGTACCTCACAAGAAAGAAACTTGTTGAAATGAATACAGATTCGGAACAGTATTGTTATTGAGATGTTTCGCATGTGTAACAACGTTTCTCATAGCTTGTTCATCAGTCTGCATAACAGCCTGCATAACTGCCCGTGTAACAGACTATTTTTAAGTCACTCTGTTACAGGCTTCAGTTCTAAGTCTATAACTATTTCCACCAACTTTTTGGCTATACGCCATTAATCTCCAGGAATTTTATTGGTCACATTGATCATCAAAACGGTTCCAGTTAGCGACCCTGAGAGAGAGTCTTAAACCAAGCAGCCACAAAACCTACTTGAACATCAACTACACAGAGGAAGATGACCTTCAAGCAACCAGCTACTAAACCTGTGTTAAGGTAGTTCACCGGTTTAGAAGGCGAAAGTAGTGTTTAAAGGTCAGAAAGTAGTTTGTGTCAGACATTAATTATGCCAGTTGATGGATGTAACGTGTTCAGTAGTTATTTTGAGCTCCTGCTGTACTCCAGTGTCCAGGATTGAAATTTACACTAAAAAACTGTAATGAGCACAGGACACTAAGATAATGTGACGGTGTTGATACTGTGTTGGTGCTGTGCTGATGCTGTGTTGGTGTTGATGCTGTGGTGTTGATGCTGTGATGGTGTTGATGCTGTGGTGTTGATGGTGCGGTAGTACTGGTGCTGTGACGGGGTTGATGCTGTGATGGTGTTGATGCTGTGATGGTATTGATGCTGTGACTGTGTTGATGCTGTGATGGTGCTGATGCTGTGACTGTGCTGATGCTGTGATGGTGTTTATGCTGTGATGGTGAGGGTGCTGTGATAATACTGGTGCTGTAACGGGGTTGATGCTGTGATGGTGTTGATGCTGTGATGGTGCTGGTGTTGTGACAGGGCTGGTGCTGTAACGGGGTTGATGCTGTGATGGTGCTGGTGTTGTGATAGTACTGGTGCTGTGATGGTGCTGCAGCTGTGATGTGGCTAGTGTTGTGACAGTGCTGGTGCTGCAACGCGGTTGATGCTCTGAATGGTGCTGTGATAGTGTTGGTGAGCGTGTGGTGTTATTCTTGTGGTACTGTTTTGCTGGAGCTGCTATAGAGTGGTGCTGTGTTGGTGACGGTGCTGCTGGTGAAGACAGTGTTACTCATCCAGGCTGTTTTCTTAGCTCCTACACAGTATCTGCACTCTGAAGGAAGAGTGGGCATGTCGCATTTCGGAGGGTCATCTGAACTGGGATGTCAGCAGGCTTCCGGCACGGCAGTGATTGAGTGAATTACGGTGAACGTATTTACTCTTTTTCGGGTCACCGTACCTCGGTGGAAGACGGACGGTGTGTTAAAAAGTACACAATTTATCAATAGTCAAATGTACTAAATGCTTTTGTGTGTGTGTATGTGTTTGTGTTGTACGTTTGAATGTGTGCGTTGAAATTGTTTAAGTGTTTATATGTTTTGTGTTTTTGTTGTGTGTGTGTGATATGTATGTGTTGTGTGTGCTTGCATGTTTTGTGGGAAGTGTTCTTATCATTCTAGTGTTATTTGTATCCTGTCCACAAGAAACATTTCGTGTGTCCTCGCGGCCTTCACGGCTACAAATGTCTCTCCCAGGGTACAAAATCCTTTAGGAGCCACTCCTTTGCTCCACTCATATATGACGTTACTGCTGGGCGTGATGTCACTCCAGGACCAAACGTCACGGCTAGTGTATGACGTCACGGCTTCCGCATGACTACACACTCATTGTTCAAAATAAGATACATCCGCAATTTTTCATGAGTTTGATGGACTGCTAAATAAGCACAACTGCCCAATAAATTTATCTTCGAGGAAATGTTCTATTATGCATTAATGGACAATTTCTTTCCTTGTAATTTAACAAGTCTCTACAGTTTGCACTGAACGTGGAACCCTCATATATATAAATGAATGAATAAATAAATAAATAAAGAAATAAATATGTGTGTACTCACCTAGTTGAGGTTGCGGGGGTCGAGTCCGAGCTCCTGGCCCCGCCTCTTCACTGATCGCTACTAGGTCACTCTCCCTGAGCCGTGAGCTTTATCATACCTCTGCTTAAAGCTATGTATGGATCCTGCCTCCACTACATCGCTTCCCAAACTATTCCACTTCCTGGCTACTCTGTGGCTGAAGAAATACTTCCTAACATCCCTGTGATTCATCTGTGTCTTCAACTTCCAACTGTGTCCCCTTGTTACTGTGTCCAATCTCTGGAACATCCTGTCTTTGTCCACCTTGTCAATTCCTCTCAGTATTTTGTATGTCGTTATCATGTCCCCCCTATCTCTCCTGTCCTCCAGTGTCGTCAGGTTGATTTCCCTTAACCTCTCCTCGTAGGACATACCTCTTAGCTCTGGGACTAGTCTTGTTGCAAACCTTTGCACTTTCTCTAGTTTCTTTACGTGCTTGGCTAGGTGTGGGTTCCAAACTGGTGCCGCATACTCCAATATGGGCCTAACGTACACGGTGTACAGGGTCCTGAACGATTCCTTATTAAGATGTCGGAATGCTGTTCTGAGATTTGCTAGGCGCCCATATGCTGCAGCAGTTGTTCGGTTGATGTGCGCTTCAGGAGATGTGCCTGGTGTTATACTCGCCCCAAGATCTTTTTCATTGAGTGAGGTTTGTAGTCTCTGGCCCCCTAGACTGTACTCCGTCTGCGGTCTTCTTTGTCCTTCCCCACTCTTCATGACTTTGCACTTGGTGGGATTGAACTCCAGGAGCCAATTGCTGGACCAGGTCTGCAGCCTGCCCAGATCCCTTTGTAGTTCTGCCTGGTCTTCGATCGAATGAATTCTTCTCATCAACTTCACGTCATCTGCAAACAGGGACACCTCGGAGTCTATTCCTTCCGTCATGTCGTTCATGTGTGTGTGTGTATGTGTGTGTGTGTGTGTGTGTGTGTGTGTGTGTGTGTGTGTGTGTGTGTGTGTGTGTGTGTGTGTGTGTGTGTGTGTGTACTCACCTAATTGTACTCACCTAATTGTGGTTGCAGGGGTCGAGACTCAGCTCCTGGCCCTGCCTCTTCACTGAGTGCTACTAGGTCCTCTCTCTTCCTGCTCCATGAGCTTTATCATACCTCATCTTAAAGTTATGTATGGTTCCTGCCTCCACTACCTCACTTGCTAGGCTATTCCACTTCCTGACTACTCTATGACTGAAGAAATACTTCCTAACATCCCTTTGACTCATCTGTGTCTTCAACTTCCAATTGTGACCCCTTCTTACTGTGTCCCCTCTTTGGAACATCCTGTCTCTGTCCACTTTGTCTATTCCACGTAGTATTTTGTATGTTGCTATCATGTGTTCCCTAACCCTCCTGTCCTCCAGTGTCGTCAGGTCGATTTCCCTTAACCTTTCTTCGTAGGACATTCCCCTTAGCTCTGGAACTAACCTTGTCGCACTTTCTCTAATTTCTTGACGTGCTTGATCAAGTGTGGGTTCCTATCAGGTGCTGCATACTCCGGCATGGGCCTGACGCACACGGTGTAGTGTCTTGAACGATTCCTTACTTAGGTATCGGAACGCTGTTCTCAGGTTTGCCAGGCGCCCATATGCTGCAGCAGTTATCTGGTTGATGTGTGCTTCCGGAGACATGCTCGGTGTTATACTCACCCCAAGATCTTTCTCCTTGAGCGAGGTTTGCAGTCTTTGGCCACCTAGCCTATACTCCGTCTTCGGTCTTCTGTGCCCTTCCCCGATCTTCATGACTTTGCATTTGGCGGGGTTAAGTTCGAGAAGCCAGTTGCTGGACCAGGTGTCCAGCCTGTCCAGGTCTTTTTGAAGTCCTGCCTGATCCTCATCTGATTTAATTCTCCTCATTAGCTTCACATCATCTGCGAACAGGGACACATCCGAGTCTAACCCTTTCATCATGTCATTCACATATTCCAAAAATAGTACTGGTCCTAGGACCGACCCTTGTGGGACCCCGCTCGTCACTGGTGCCCACTGTGATACCTCATCACGTACCATGACTTGTTGTTGCCTCCCTGTCAGTTATTCTCTGATCTATTGCAGTGCCCTTCCTGTTATACGTGCCTGTTCCTCTAACTTCTGCACTAATCTCTTGTGAGGAACTGTGTCGAAGGCCTTTTTGCAGTCCAAGAAGATGCAATCAACCTACCCCTCTCTTTCGTGTCTTACTTCTATTACTTTGTCATAAAACTCCAGAAGGTTTGTGACACAGGATTTGCCTTCCATAAATCCGTGCTGGTTGTCGTTCATAATCTTGTTCCGTTCCAGGTGCTCCACCACTCTCCTCCTGATAATCTTCTCCATGACTTTACATATTATACACGTCAGTGACACTGGTTTATAGTTTAGTACCGTCATTTGCCGTCTTCCATACCTCAGGTAGTTGCCCAGTTTCAAGGGATGTGTTGAAGACTGTGGTTATTGGCACACAGAGCATATCCATTCCCTCTCTAAGGACCCACGGGGAGATGTCCGGTCCCATTGCCTTTGAGGTATCAATGTCCCTTAGCAGCTTCTTCACCTCTTCCTCCAACACTTGTTGGTGTATTCCTTGCTGGTGTCCCCTTCTGTTCTGTCCTTCCAGAGGCCTTCATGTCTCCACTGTAAACACTTCCTTAAATCTCATGTTGAGCTCCTCACATACCTCTTGATCGTTTCTTGTAAGTTCCCTACCTTATTTCCTCAGCCTGATCACCTGGTCTTTGACTGTTGTCTTCCTCCTAATGTGGCTATACAACAGTATCGGATCAGACTTGACTTTCGATGCTATGTCGTTTTCGTACTGTAGCTGGGCCTCCCTCCTTACCTGTGCGTACTCGTTTCTGGCTCTTCAACTAATCTCTTTATTTTCCTGGGTCCTTTGCCTCCTGTACCTTTTCCATTCTCTGGTGAACTTAGTTTTTGCCTCCCTACACCTTCGGGTAAACCAAGGACTCACTTTGGTCTTCCCATTATTTCTGTTGCCCTTGGGAACAAACCTTTCCTCTGCCTCCTTGCATTTTTTTGTGACATATTCCATCGTCTCGTTTACTGACTTTCCTACCAGTTCTCTGTCCCACTGAACCTCCTGTGTGTATATATGTGTGTGTGTGTGTGTGTATGTGTGAGTGTGTGTATATGTGTGTGTGTGTGTGTTTGTGTGTACCCAGTTGTGGTTGCAGGGGTCGGTTCACAGCTCCTGGCCCCACCTCTTCACTGGTCGCTACTAGGTCACTCTTCCCGCTCCATGAGCTTTATCATACCTTTCTTCAAAGCTATGTATGGATCCTGCCTCCACTACATAACTTCCCAGACTATTACACTTCCTGACAACTCTGAAGAAATACATCCTAACATTCCTGTGATCCATCTGAGTCTTCAACTACCTACTGTGACCCCTTGTTGCTGTGTCCCATCTCTGGAACATCCTGTCTCTGTCCACCTTGTCGATTCCTCTTAGTATTTTGTATGTCGTTATCATATCCCCCCCTATCTCTCCTGTACTCCAGTGTCGTCAGGTCGATTTCCCTATGCCTCTCCTCGTAGGAAATGCTCCTTAGCTTCGGGACTAGTCTTGTTGCAAACCTTTGCACTTTCTCTTATTTCCTTACGTGCTTGGTTAGGTGTGGGTTCCAAACTGATGCTGCATACTCCAATATAGGCCTAACGTGCACGGTGTATAAGGTTCTGAAGGATTCCTTATTGAGATGTCGGAATCCTATTTTTAGGTTTGTTAGGCGCCAGTATGCTGCAGCAGTTATTTGGATGATGGGCACCTCAGAAAATGTGTAGTCTCTGGCCCCCTAGAATGTAATCCGTCTGCGGTGTTGTTTGCCCTTCCCCAATCTTCATGACTTTGAACTCCAGGGGTATAGCCTGTCCAGATCCCTTTGTAGTTCTTCCTGGTTCTCGTCCGACTGAATTCTTCTCATCAACTTCACATCATCTCCTAAAAGGGACACTTCTGAGTCTATTCCTTCCGTCATGTCGTTCACATATACCAAAAACAGCACCGGTCCTAGGACTGACCCCTGTGGAACCCAGCTCGTCACAGGCGCCCACTCTGACACCTCGTCATGTACCATAACTCGCTGTTGTCTTCCCGACAGGTATTCCCATATCCACTGCAGTGTCTTCCCTGTTATCCCTGCCTGGTCCTCCAGCTTTTGCATTAATCTCATGTGTGAAACTGTGTCAAACGCCTTCTTACAGTCCAAAACGCAATCTACCCACCCCTCTCTCTCTTGTCTTACTGCTGTCACCCTGTCATACAACTCCAGTAGGTTTGTGACACAGGATTTTCCGTCCCTGAAACCGTGCTGGTTGTCGTTGATAAGCTCATTCGTTTCTAGGTGCTCCACCACTCTTCTCTTGATAATCTTCTCCATGACTTTGCATACTATACATGTCAATGACACTGGTCTGTGGTTTAATGCTTCATGTCTGTCTCTTTTTTAAAAATTGGGACTACATTTGCTGTCTTCCATACCTCAGGTAGTCCCCCTGTTTCGATAGATGTGTTGAAGATTGTTGTTAGTGGTACACATAACGCGGGATTCCCCAGTGGGGGAATCCCCTCTGGGGAATCCCGCCTACCAGTGACTATGCTCTCGTCTGCTACACGTCCCCTTTCCACCTTAGTTAGTTAGTTTAATATGTTTATTATGCACCCCATACCCATCCTGTGGGCGGTAGTCAAAAGATTACAGAGGTACATAATTGGTCCAGGGACTGGACTCCAAAGTTTTGATAGCTGAGCAAGTTACATAGGTAATGAACTCACAATTTACAAAGGTAATGAACTCACAATTTACAAAGGTAATGAACTCCAGGTAGGTCTGGTCACAATCATGACAAGTTACAAAGGTATTTACAGATTACAGAGGTACGTAATGGGCCCAGGGCCTGGGCCCCCAAAGTTTTGATAGCTGAACTAGGTACAAAGGTAATGAGCTCACAAGTTACAAAGGTAATAAATTCTGTAAGAATGGTTACTTACGTTTATACACTGACGTTAGTATATAAGCGCCAGGCTCCTTGCTTCTGCTCCAAAACATCCACGACTACTGTGCTTTTTGCACCAACTCCAAGGCTGAGGGACTGATTACCTCATCTTCTGTATATAGTTTTACTGTCTTCAATTATGTCCTAGAATTTGTATTGATCAAGCCACTGGATGGCGAAACTTCTACAATGAAGATATCTAGATGTTGCACATGTGTCTTAATTTCATCTTGTCGGTATTGTATACCATTCTTATGCACACCCATGGAGAGATGTTATCCGGCCCCATCGTCTTTGAGGTATCTATCTCGCTTAGCAGCATTTTCACTTCTTCCTCGGTTGTATGTATTGTGTCCAACACTTGATGGTGTACCCCACCTCTCCGCCTTTCTCGAGTCTCTTCTGTCTCCTCTGAACACTTCTTTGAATCTAATGTTGAGCTCTTAGCATACTTCGCGGTCATTTCTTGTGATCACCCCTTCTTCCTTCCTCAGCCTAATTACCTGGTCCTTGACTGTTGTTTTCCTCCTGATGTGGCTGTACAACAGCTTCGGGTCAGATTTGGTTTTCGCTGCTATGTCATTTTCGTACTGTCGTTGGGCCTCCCTTCTTACCTGTACGTATTCAGCTCTGACTCTACGACTGCTCTCCTTATTCTCCTGGGTCCTTTGCCTTCTATACTTTTTCCATTCCCTAGCACACTTGGTTTTTACATCTCTACACCTTAGGGTGAACCAACGGCTCATCCTGGCTTTCTCGTTATTTCTGTTACCCTTGGGTACAAACCTCTCTTCAGCTTCCTTGCAAATTGTTGTCGCATATTCCATCATCTCGTTTACTAACTTCCCTGCCAGTTCTGTCCCACTGAACCCTGTACAGGAAATTCTGTATGCCTGTGTAGTCCCCTCTCAGGTGGTTTGGCTTCATTCGTCCTGACCTTCCTGCTTCCTTCTCCACTTGTAACTCTACTATGTATTCGAAGCTCAGAACCACTTGGTCACTGGCCCCAAGATGTCTTTCATATGTGATGTCCTCAATGTCTGCACTGCTCAAGGTGTGTGTGTGTGTGTGTATAAAGATAGATATACACCGTGTACATGATACATATGCATGCAGTGTCCTTGAGGTATATAAATACTGTGGGGATGAGACATATACAGAGTGCACGATATTTATACACAGAAAATATGAATAATAATAATAGTAATAAATTTAATAAATCTTTAACCAAATTTAAAGTTTTCATTGATCTGTAACATACAATCTAAGTAAAAACAGTTTGCTTGCCTTGGAGACACATCTTCCAGACAAGTTTCCCAGTCTTCCCCCAACTTCCAAGAAGATTGTCACCTGTAAGCCCCTCCTATACAGAAATTTTACAGCCCCTCATGGGAAGGAGAGTAATGGGGGATGGAGGGGAGGCTAGAGGAGAAAGAGGGAGGTGGGAGTAGTGTCACTACAATAAACATGTGAACATTGTGTTGTGGGAGGTGTGTGTGGGTGTGTGTGTGTGCGTCATTGTAGTTCCTGGTAGTTGTGAATGGAGTGGAGGTGAACCAGACGGGTGTTGGAGGCGTTTGGGTGGAGGATGCTTGTTTTGGTGGGTGTTGGTGTGGTGGGTGTTTGGAAGGAGAGCCACACTCCTACATTCTTGTATATTTTTTTATGTCATATACACCCTTTCCTGTATCACCCCTCGCCCTCCTGTACGTGGAATATACCTACACCTGTAGATGACGGCACCGCCTCAGTGGTCCTGGTGGTGATGGTGGAGGTCAAATAAAAAGAGAACGTAGAATACTTCAGAGAAGAGTTGCTGAACTGCTTAAAATAAAGCAAATATCACAACCAAGGAAAGAAAATTTTCATAAAGTAATTAGCGATGTAGAGCATCAATACAAAACTCTCATAACAGACAAAAGAAACAAACGATAAAAAAGTTATTTACATAACTGAGAAAAATCGTAAATATTTTATCACACATATAAAATTTAAGCCAACAACCTCTTTATGTATTGGTCTTCTATTCAAAGGCGATTCAGAAATAGATAAGGTAAATAGAATCGAGCAGAATTCAGAAAGAGCATTATGAGCAAGTACTCAATAATACAATCAACACCATGAGAGTAGAAGACCCAGATAACTTCTTCATTAGCTCTGCCCACTTTATAAATTATACAGTAAATCTGACACTGGCACAAACCCTTCAGACTTTGTAAATAAACTTGACAACATGCCCACGCATGTAGCATCTGGGCCTGATACGTGGAATTGAGTATTTCTAAAGAAATGCGCAGCATCATTAGCATGAGCACTCCGTGTTGTTTGGAGGAGCAGCTTAGATTCAATGAAATTCTAGAGGCTTTACAAAGTGCAGATATAACACCGCTTCACAAAGGAGACAGCTGAACGCTGGCAAAACATTGCAGACCAGTAGCAGTAACATGACACATCATAAAAAGCTTTGGAAGTGACAGGAACATATTTTTTTGAGGAAAATCGTGACTTACACAACCCAGTCAATAAGAATGTAGAGGAGGAAGATCACGATTATTACAAACATTAGATCACTAACAAAATCACTGAGGCTTTGACAAAGAATCAGATTGTAAATGTGGTCTACACGGATTTTGCAACGGCATTTGACAATATAAGCATACAGGGATTGCCCATAAAATAAGATAAATAGGTACAACAAATGGATATTAATAAACAGAACTGAAATAGCAGCAGAAAGCAAACAAAGATTAATCTTAGCAAAGTAAAAAATTCAGAACCCTAAGGCACAGTTCTAATACCTCTACTTTTTCTTACCGTTATAGCAAACATGGACCGAAACACTATACCAAAATAAGTTTAAAAATTGACTCGGTAACAGATGCAAAATTTAACAGATATCGGCAAATTTTTCCAGTGGACGAATGACAGTAACATGATGCTCAATAAGGATAAATTTCAACTACTAAACAGAATACAATCAGATCATCTAACTGAACTTTGTGATAATCAGATGAATAAGACATGTGCAGCAGTTTGGTGTCTTCATTGTTGCAGAGTTTTGGCTGCTCAGCAGACCTCTTAAGTCGAATATCGAGGTAACTTAAATATTAAAGCTGAACACTGATCAGAGATGAGGGACTGACTATCTTATAATTACTACTACTTCAAGGCTTAGGGTTTGATCGCTTTATATTCACCTCTCCACTGTTTCTGATGTCTCCGATATTTAAATCACTTCTGTATTTGACTGAAGAAGCCTGCTGAGCAGGCGAAACGTTTTGTCAATTAAATTACCCATGTACTGTGCACGTTTTACTCATCAACTCGTCAGTATATCATTAACATAAAGATAATATGTCAATAAAAAAAACACAATAAGTCAGATGCAATAAAGGACAAGACAAAGACAGGACTGATTATGAGAATAATGAAAATACGAAAATTAACGCCGTTGATGGCACTTTCCAAATCACTGAACCTTTCTGGACTCAAATACTGTTCTGTGTTCACAGCATTTTTCAAGGCAAGAGAGATGGCAAAGCTGGAAAATATACAGAGGTCGCTTACTGCCCTCATAGAATCAATATGACTACTGGGAACGTCTCAGAGCACTTGGATTCTTCTCTCTGGACCTGAGGAGGAGATATATCTGATAATAAACACATGGAATCCTTGAGGACCCTCATCCCTCACCTACACATTGCTATAACTCACTAGAGTGATATACAGGAATAAACGTAAAAAAGAAAACAGTGAAAAGGTGTTCCATGAGTACAATTAGACAACATTGTGTAAACATCTAGAGCCCAGTGGAAGATATGATATAAATTAGACAAATGTGAAATAAGACACATGGCAGTGATAGGAGAGTTTATTAAATAATTTCGCCACATATTAATAACTTCTTCAGGACTGAAGAGGGTTTTCTCAATAAAATATCCTAATAGGGAGCAAGTGTCTTATTTCACGTCTGTGGCCCGTGACTCCAACCTCTCACCAGTAAAGTGGAAATTTTCAAGACGAAACTGGACGACTATCTCCTGTAAATTATTGATCAGCCGGGTTGTGATGAATATGTGGGTTTGCGGGCCACTAGCACAAACAGCCTGGTTGATCAGGCGGTTTGTTCACGAAGCAGGGATGCGAGGGAAAAAGAACGTGGAAATCGGTAATTGGTATGTCACAGGCGGTGGTGGTGGTGGTGCTGGTGGTGCTGGTGTTGGATGGTGCTGGTGCTGGGTGGTGCTGGTGTTGGATGGTGTTGGTGGTGGTGCTGGTAGTGCTGGTGGTGGTGCTGGTGTTAGGTGGTGTTGGTGGTGGTGCTGGTAGTGCTGGTGGTGGTGCTGGTGTTAGGTGGTATTGGTGGTGGTGCTGGTAGTGCTGGTGTTGGGTGGTGTTGGTGGTGGTGCTGGTGGTGGTGCTGGTGTTGGGTGGTGTTGGTGTTGGGTGGTGTTGGTGGTGGTGCTGGTGGTGGTGCTGGTGTTGGATGGTGTTGGTGGTGCTGGTAGTGCTGGTGGTGGTTCTGGTGTTAGGTGGTGTTGGTGGTAGTGCTGGTGTTAGGTGGTGTTGGTGGTGGTGCTGGTAGTGCTGGTGTTAGGTGGTGTTGGTGGTGGTGCTGGTAGTGCTGGTGTTGGGTGGTGTTGGTGGTGGTGCTGGTAGTGCTGGTGTTGGGTGGTGTTGGTGGTGGTGCTGGTAGTGTTGGTGTTGGGTTGTGTTGGTGGTGGTGCTGGTAGTGTTGGTGTTGGGTGGTGTTGGTGGTGGTGCTGGTGTTGGGTGGTGTTGGTGGTGGTGCTGGTAGTGTTGGTGTTGGGTGGTGTTGGTGGTGGTGCTGGTAGTGCTGGTGTTGGGTGGTGTTGGTGGTGGTGCTGGTAGTGTTGGTGTTGGGTGGTGTTGGTGGTGGTGCTGGTAGTGCTGGTGTTGGGTGGTGTTGGTGGGGGTGCTGGTAGTGTTGGTGTTGGGTGGTGTTGGTGGTAGTGCTGGTGTTGGGTGGTGTTGGTGGTGGTGCTGGTAGTGTTGGTGTTGGGTGGTGTTGGTGGTGGTGCTGGTAGTGTTGGTGTTGGTGGTGGTGCTGGTAGTGTTGGTGTTAGGTGGTGTTGGTGGTGGTCCTGGTAGTGTTGGTGTTGGTGGTGGTTCTGGTAGTGCTGGTGGTAGTGCCGGTGGTAGTGCTGGTGGTGGCGTCGGTGTTGATAGAACTGGGGAGGCGGGTTGTCGCTGTGAATACATTTATTAACGACAGCGTTTCGCCCATACAGTAAGTTTTATTATGTCAGCAGAGAATGCACAAAAAACAGGAGTGTATTACCGGGTACAGAGTGTGGGGTGTCTGGCAGTATCAGTACGTGAACAAAACACAATGCGAGTTATGACATTTTATTGTGAAGATGTTTTTCCCTCACCAGGGACAAATTGACCAAAATCCCTGATAGACGAAACGTTTAAACAATAAAATGTCATAGCCCTCTGTATCTTATGTATATACTGCCGGTATACTCCATCCTTGTATTGCCATGAGAGTATCTCGGGGCGAGAGAGCCGTCAGATACCCTTATGACCTTGCAAGCTGCCCAGGCTACCGGACCCCTGGATAACTTGCAGGTATGGTGTTAGCTAAAGTTTTAATTACCGAGAAGAAACCCTGGTTCTGTGTACCAGTGTCAGAAGAGGTAGTGAACCAGCTTCTGTCAAACTGTCTGCGCCTCGTTCTTTGATAAGTAGTATAATATCAAATACAAAAAGGCACAATACCGTGACCGGAACAATACACAAATAACCCGCACATAGAAGAGAGAAGCTCATGACGATGTTTCGGTCCGACTTGGCCCATCTACAAGTCGCACACTAACAGTCATCTTAAGGTGACTGTCGGTGTCTCGATGTATAACAAGTCATCGTAAGAACGAAAGTCACAAAAGAATGTTTGATAACAGCTCTGGTGCTAAGTATTGTGTTCTGCATGCTTACTGGTACTCTTTGACAGAGTGACAATGTCCTGCGACTCTCCTCCTTAAGTAACCATTGCCGCATCCATTGCAAGGAATGATATAGACTTCTGCCTTTCTGCTTCATGGTGGCAATGATTGGCTCTAGTAAGGTTGTTGATGGTGGTGGAAGTAATGACAACGATGCTACTGCTACACAGCTTATTGGCGAGGTCTGTGGAAATATTACAAGAAGAAAAAACTATGTATCTGACAAAGTGTTTTTCTGCTTTGGGTGTTCTCACAATTTTAGTGAAACTTCTCCTGCTCTCTTTATTTTATTTTATTGTTGGAGTGATTATAGTGGTACATTCAGAGGTTGTAAATGCCTATATTTTTGTAGTTATGGACGTGTTTTAGTTTTTAATGCAGATTTTTTATTAACACGTTGACCGTTTCCCACCAAGGCAGGGTGATCCGAAAAAGAAGAAACACTTCCATCATCGTTCACTCCATCACTGTTTTGCCAGAGGCGCGCCTACACTACAGTCAAAAAAACTGAAACATATCAACACCCTTCCTTCAGAGAGCAAACACTGTAGTACTTCCCACCTCCAGGACTCAAGTCCGGCTAACCGATTTCCTTGAATCCCTTCATAAGTGTTACTTTGCTCATACTGCAACAACACGTTAAGTCATAAAAACCACTCTTCACTCACTTCTATCTTAAACGCTCACGCATACTTGCTGGAAGTCCAAGCCCCCTCCCACACAAAACCTCCTTTACCCCCTCCCTCCAACCATTCCTAGGACGACCCTTCCCAGCCTTTTTTCTCATACAGATTTATACGCCCTCTAAGTCATTTTATTTTGTTCCAACCTTTATAATTTTCCGAACCACCCTTCCTCAGCCCTGTAATCTCCAAGCTACAGATTCTCGACATTATATTCATACCGCACATTGCCTTCAGACAAGACATCTCCACTACTTTCAGCCTTCTTGTTGCAGCATTCACCACCCATGATGAGCACTGGTACACTATGTTTTCATACATTCCCCTCTTTGCTTCCATGGATAACGTTCTTCGTCTCCAAAGACTCCTCAGTGCTTCACTCTCCTTTTCCCCCTCATGAATTCTTTCATAAACCCATCTGCTGACACGTCCACTCCCAAATATCTGAATACATTCACTCCCTCCATACTACCTCCCTACAATCTAATATCCAATTTTCCATTACCAGTTTTTTGGATATCATCATCACCTTCTTTTCTATGTTCACTTTTAATTTCCTTCTGTTCCATACCCTCCCAAACTCGTCTACCAACCTCTGCAGCTTCTCTTCATAATCCCCCAAAAGCACAGCATCATCAGCAAAAATCATCTATGACAACTCCTACTTTGAGTTAGATTCTTTATCTTTTAATCCCACACCTCTTGTCAAAACCCGAGCATTCACTTCTCTCACACCCCTATCTTTAAATATATTGAACAACTATTGTGATATTACGCATCCCTGTCTAAGGCCTACTTTTACTGGGAAATAATCTCCCTCTCTCTCTTACATACTCTAACCTGCTTCTCACTATCTTAGTAAAAACTCTTAACTGCTTTCACTAACCTATTACCTATTCCACATATCTGCAACATCTGCCACATTGCTCCCCTATCCACCGTGTCACATGCCTTTTCCAAATCCATTAATGCAGATGTCTTTACGAAAAAAAACCCTTTTTTGCAAGAATATTTATTGAAATTTATACATGCAATTTTCCTTAAAATTTTAAGAATGTAAGGAAATACGTATCATAATAGATTATAATTTATAAATGATGAGAATAGTTGTGTACAAGACTAATATTTATAAGTGAAGTTAAGTTCCCACTGCTTAAACACTTAAGCATACACACTAACTTGTTATGCAGTTTTACTGAGTCACTCTAGCTGTTTGTATATACACTTATAAACATCGATCTTGCTATTAATAACTATAATTACACTGAATCACTCTATCTGGTCATACAAATTGGTTATCTTCATTCACAGTTACGATAGGAACTAATTTGGTTAAGTCTACGGAAAACCCACATCAAGACTGACAACTAAAAAGAAAACGTGGTACTCTTTTTTTTTTTTTTTTTTTTTTTTTGTGGCTGGATAGTCCATCAGCACAAACATCAAGTTTCTTTTTACAAACTTAATCATAGGAAATGGAAAGTTAAAGTGCCATGCGAGTACAGACTAGTCGGAGATCTGAGCCTCGAGATCCGTACGGAGGATCGAACCTCCACCACTCATTGCCCTGAATGGACTTACACCAGAGTAGGACTTTATGAAAAAAAATGTATATAGTACAATGTTTCCTGTCTTGCAAGACAGCTGCTGAATGAATGATGGTGAGTGTTTTTCCTCGTGAGGGGAGGGTCACTCTACCTGGTCGGAGAGGACAGGTGTAGTAAAAAGTTAATTACTGACCACACCATCAGCCACATTCTTTAAAAATCTTTATTACCGCCCATCTCCCTGTTTTTTTGTGACTAATAAAGACATTTATCCTTTTATTGAGTGTCTTAGCAATTGATACATTTACCAGCCAATAGATGGATTTCAATATGTCTGGGCAAGGTAGGCTGGCCCGCCTGAGGACCTTCAAGAGTGTTGCCATGATTCTTGTGAAGGGTCTTGATCGATGGCATTGGAGCTACCCTCCCTTTCTTCGGATCATATATGACCACCTCCTCCATCCTCTCTCTATTTCCCAGGTGGTGTATGACCCTCACGAGGCCATTACGGACTCAGAAAGCAACATACAGTATATGTTGCTCTCTGGCAAAGAGTGCAGAAAAATTGATGAGTTAGACAGAAGTGCAACACCTCGATTCTTTATCATCGCAACGTTTCGCCTGCACGGAAGGATTTTTCAGTCTACTAAAGGCCATTACAACACTGGAGAAAATGGAAGAAGGGTAGAGGTAATTTGAGATCAGTACCTCAGTCTTTGGCTAAGGGACTGACCACTTTTTATTTCTAGGCTAAGTCACTTAACGCCAAAAAATTACCCTCTTCTTCCACTGTCTACAGCATCGGAATAACTTCTCTAACTGACTGAAGAAGCTTGATCTGTAGGAGCAAAGTGTTACACATGTGTCTTACTCATTAGCATAAAAGTGGGAAGATTTATGGATAAGAACATCGAGGAAACTTATGCAATGAGCTATACAGAGGCCATTGGTTCCAGGGGAGGCAGAGGTTTCTAAGACAGGCAAAGGTTTCCAGGGAAGTTAAGGGATTCCAAGTAAGGCAAGAGTTTCAAGGGAGGAAAAGGTTCCAAGGGAAGCAAGAGTTTCTAAGAGGAGCCAAATATTTCCAAGAGAGAAAGAGTAGATTGTCAAAGTATCCGTAAGCTTGTTTTTCCTTGGTACTCTTGAGCATGGGAGGTAATCGCCCCATTTCCTTTGTTCCCCATTCTTCTTCCAGCTGACACCCATTATTATATTCATGGGGAAGCGCTACATCCGCAAGAGCCATATAGCACTACACAGGAATGTCATGAGTACTTTAACATTTTCGAAATAAAAAGAGAAATATTTATTTTGTTTCAGATGTTACCAACTCTGAAGACATCTTAGGAGTTTCACAATGCATGTTTTCTTAAAAAAATATATATATAAAAAACGGCTTCATACATTTATAAATAACTTCTTTTAACATAGTTCTCTTCAGAATTCATGGTTGTGTGTCGTCGTATACACTATTATCTGTCGGGACTATACATGTGTATCTACCATGGCTGATACCTATCTCCAATACACCAGGGAGGAAGGAGGGGCAGCTGCCAGCTTCAGGAAGTCCCAAAAGTCTAGAAAATATGGAGAACTTGCCCATCATTATATGTTTGTTCTCATAGGCTCAGAGACCCTTGGCTCATGGGGAAAGAATGCATCTAAATTCCTTAATTAAGGAGCTGCGAAAAAGACTCATTAGGGTAACTAGGGATCCCAGGGCAGCTAGTTTTCTGTTCCAGCGGCTCAGTGCAGCTGTTCAAAGGGGTAATGCCTGCTGTATTTTGGGCACACGCCCCAGCTCTGAGGAGATGGATGAGATTTTTGCCTTATAATCGGTGATACACACGTAGCAACATGTACCTTATATGCCACCTTTATATCAACAATGTATCTCTTAAATCTTTTGTACCATATTATGTAATAAAATATTCCTATTGGTAAAAAAAAAAAAATATGAAAAGATGGGGTGGTAGGGGAAGTGGAATATTCAAACGGCTTCAGGAAGAAATCCAAATATTCTTCCTTGAAGCCTTTTTATCCACTTCTCCGAGGCTATGGGTCCCACAATTTACACCAGAGGTGGACCCCTTCTTTACTATTAAATATATATATAGTATATATATATATATATATATATATATATATATATATATATATATATATATATATATATATATATATATATATATATATATATATATAATCATTCATTCTATCATTGTCTTGCCAGAGGTGCGTCTACACTGCTGTTAAAAAACTACAACATGTCAACACATCTCTTTCAGAGTGCAGACACTATGCTTCCTGCCTCCAGAACTCAAGTCCGGCTAACCGGTTTCCCTGAATCTCTTCATAAATATTATTTTGCTCACAGTCCAACAGCAGGTCAAGTCATAAAAACTATTCGTCTCCACTCACTCCTATTTAACACGCTCAAGCATGCTTGCTGGAAGTCCAAGCCCCTCGCCCACAAAAATCTCTTTTACCCACTTCCTTCCCACCTTTCCTAGGACGACCCCTACCCCGCCTTCTTCTACAGATTTATATGTACTCCAAGTCATTCTATTTTGTTCCATCCTTTCTGAATGCCCAAATCATCTCAACAACCCCTCCTCTGCCCTCTAAATAATACTTTCAGAAGCCCTGCATCTTCTAATCTCCAAGCTACTGATTCTCTGCATTTTATTCACACCGCACATTGCCCTCAGGCGCGACATCTTCACTGCCTCCAGCCTTCTCCTTGTTGCAATATTGTGGGTGTGAAGAGGGTATAGTGGTACCATACGCTGGTACCACTATACCCTCATTCATTACTTTCTTTGATTCCACAGATAATGTTCTTTGTCTCAAGAGACTCGTCAGTTCTCCACTCACCTTATCCCCTCATCAGTTCTATGATTCATCTCGTCTTTCATAGATCCATATACTGACAAGTTCACTCCCAGATATCTGAATACGTTCACTTCCTCCATACTCCCTTCCTCCTATCTAATATTTAATCTTACATTACCTAAATTTTTATCCTCATCACCTTGCTCTTTCCTATGCTCACTTTTAGTTTCCTTTGTTTTACATACCCTGTCAAACTTTTCCACCAATCTCTGTAACTTCTTGTCAGAATCTTCCAAAAGCACAGTATGATCAGCAAGAAAAGCAACTATAACAACTCCTACTTTGCGTTAGATCCTTTATCTCTTAATCCCACCCCTCATGCCAATACTCCAGCATTCACTTCTCTTACAGCACCATCTATAAATATATTGAACAACAACGGAGACATCGTGTATCCCTGTCTAAGGCCTACTTTTACTGGGAAGTAATCTCTCTCTCTCCAACATACTCTAACCTGGATAGTGATCGTCGTAAAAACTCTTAACTGCTTTCCTTTCAATAACATACCACCTATTCCATACACTTGCAACATCTGCTACACTGGTTCCCTATCCACCCTATCATATGTCTTTTCCAAATCCATAAAGGAAACGAAAATCTCTTTATCCTTATCTATATACTATTCACCTATATGCTTCACTAAACACTTGGTCTACACACCCGCTACACTTCCTAAAACCTTCATCTGCGATCCTGCTCTCAGTTTTACTCTTAATTCTTCAATGATAATAATGCTACCACACTTTTCCAGGCATACTCAACAAGCTTATTTCCCTATTATTTTTATACTCTCTTTTCACCCCTTTGCCTTTATACAAAGGAACTATTCATGCTCTCTGCCAGTCCCTAGGTACCTTACCCTCTTCTATAAATTTATTAAATAAAAGCACCATTATTATTATTATTATAATCAAAAAGAAGCGCTAAGCCACAAGGACTATACAGCGCTGCAGGGCAGGAAGGAAGCGAGGGCATCAGGTGGCAAAAGGGAGATGGATGAGCAACAGGTTACGGATAACAGCGGGGCAGTGGATGGTGAAAGGGTAAAGGGCAGCAAGAGACTGAACCAGAAAGGGCTGAGGGGAGTGTGAAAAGTATCATCAGAGTTTGTGGAGTAAATCAGTCGTTGTCAAGAAGTCAATGAGAGAGTCAGGATTAAAGGAGGGTCCATCAGCAAGAAGGGAAGGTAAAGAGAGAGTAGGAGAACGAAGACGACGTTGGAGGTAAATTCTGCGTGCTCGTTGATAGAGAGGGCAGTCTAACAGTTTTCAATAGTGATAGGAGTAGTATCGATATTCGAAAGGAGAGAAAGATCATGAGCTTGGGTAGCATTCTGGACAGTGACGATGCGCGTACCGCTCTTGAGAGCGTGAAATGAAATATCTCTGCCAACATGACGCAGGAGCGCTTTGGCAATACTATGGTCAGAAAGGTAGGCAGAAGAAGAAGTTGGTCTTAAAGTAAAGAATTTAGTCCATTGTGTGGTCCGAAACTGAGCGTGGAGAGGGAGTGCTTGACGTGTCGGTCGTTTCCGAGTAGAATGGGAAGGTAACGACGGAGCATCATCAGGAGATTGACGTTGGCGTTTAGGAGTAGGACCGGAGTTGGTCCGGCATGAAATGGGTGGGCGATTCAAGAAGGGGCCCGGGGGTAGTGGTTTCATGGACTAGGGCTGCCATGGTTAGGTTACTCCTTTGCTTTTTGTTTTTAAGAAAAAAAAAAGAAAGAAGAAAAGAAAATAAAAACAAAAAAAAAGAATAAAAAAAGGGGGGAGCGGGGAGGAATAGTTCCCAGGAGGAATGAAAGGGCCGGAAATCTCCCTCCGCGCCCAAGAGGACTCGACACCGCTAGTAGCGCAGATGCAGCATGGAACCCGTGCCTTACCCTACCCTTCATGCCAGTAAACCAGCAATCCGGGATAGCAACCTCACATCTGCCGAGCTACCTCGGTGGACAAAAGAGAGGGCGGCCGGATATCCGCCACAAAGCATACCTCCTTCAGCCACCACCCCCGGAATCCGAAAGGTGGCTTCCAGAGATACACCCGTCGCCCAAAAGACACCCAAAGCTACTCCGGGATACCGGAGAGGGATCGGGACATCCCTAGGCAATCCAGATTCCACGGCAAACTACGCCACCGCCAAGAAACCTCAACGGAATGGGATCGACCCCGGTGTCCTTTCCCCTACCTAGGAACTAGCACGCCTGTGGGAGAAATCACGAAGGCTAAAAAGAGGAAGGGCAAAAGGGAGGGGTGAGGAGGAGGAGGAGGAATGGAAAAAGGGGAGGATGGGGAGGATGGGATAGGGGAGGGGAGAATGGGGGGTAATTAGGTTCGGTCTGAGGAAGAAGACCGACAGGGCTAATTCCTCAGACCAAGAGCCTCTTCACCGCGCCAAGGAGCCCCCCTTGAAGAGGATAAAAGCACCAGCTATTACAAAACTATATCCCCTCTTGCTTTTAACAATTGTATCTTTATCCCATTAATCCCAGCAGCTTTATTCCTTCTCATATGTTATACACAGATACACACAGACACAGACACACACACAAACACACACAGACACAGACACACACACACACACACACACACACACACACACACACACACACACACACACACACACACACACATATATATATATATATATACACACATGCACACTCAGTAGCCACTGTATTAGGTACATCCCCTGAATTCTTCGTGGCAGCCCAGCCTAAATGGGTCACGATGGTGTGTCACGGTCTAACTGAAAGGTCACCTAGGACGTGGATCATAGTGTGAGGGGGTAGGTGGGTCATGGGGTAGGTGAGTAATGAGGTGAAGGTAGAGTGACCACAGGTGAGAGAGTGAAGTCTCCAAATTCAGATCTGATTTTTTTTTTTAAATTTAATCTGAAAAACATTAAACACAAGATCGAATTCACAGATGAAATAAACGGTATCAAGCAGTTTTTTACATTTTCTAACTTTTCCTTGAAGCTGTGTAATGTGTCTGATATTCATTGGGAAGCTTTAATCTCGTAGGAGTCACGGCGCCTTTGAAGAGGAGGCAGTCCAATTTTATCCAGTGGGTGAGCAGCTGCAATTCCTTGGATGAAGAGCTCTTGGTAAGCAGAGTTAATCCATGTTTGTCGTCTTGATGAAATATTATTGATAAAAATAATGCGTTCCGATAAAGCCTTTTATGGTGAATATATCTCGTTAGTAGCGTCCACTCCCGCTGCTTCGTCTCTGCGCTAGTGTCAACACTTGCTGTCTCACTCTACAAAGCTTAGCTTGAAAATAACACAAATGAAGTATAAAGGGAGCGTTTATTGAAGACGTTTCGCCCACGCAGTGGGCTTTATCGAGTCACAAACAGATTTATTTATCACCTGACAAAGCCTTCGTGTGGGCGAAACGTAATCAATAAAGAATCGCATGATACTTCATTTTTCGTCTTTTTATTCATCTTATCGGTATTTGCTTTATTATTTTCCTACATAGTTCATCTATTTAAACTTCTGTTGAAAAGAGACACAAAATATAATTATTAGTACAATATAATGGACACGCTTCGGTCTTGGGACCAAGGTCACTCCAATGTACATTTGGAATGACCAAGGTCCTAGGACAGAAAATTTTCCAATAAAATCTTCAAGGGTTTGCATTTTGCGACTTTTTCAAAGAACCTGTGGAATCACATGCCATTTTAATCGAGCCTTTTCAGCTGTACTCAGATTTTAGATTTCTAAAGGCAATCTTCTGGCTATTTTCCAGAATTTGGTTCATGTTCGGATTTCAAGGTTTTTGTCAGGTCTTGAGAATATATAATCTTGTTTTTAAAGCTAGCCAGAATTTTACCTAGCGACATTTTTTTTTCATTTAATATAGCACAAAAACTGGATACAAGTTTTTAGATTTACTAGACTCTTAAGAACACATAAGGTATCTAGGCTACATTTAGCATTCCAAGGTTATCAGTAATGTTTAGTCCTCATCGTTTTCGTTAGAAATTCTCTGTGTCCAAACTGCATCTAAGCATTTGCTCTACACAGAGCGAAACGTTGTTCCTTATAAAACTTTATTCTGTAACATGTGCCTTTTCTTAAATATTGATAAATAACAACACTGACAAATATTTACAAATATGCAGTTCGTACTCTTGTGGAAGGATTTTTTAGACTAATATTCTGTATAAAAGGGCACAGGTATGATGGGGAAGTTTGGTCACTATAATACATACTCACAAGGCGCATTATATTTGAAAACACGTGTATATGATGTCAGGAACGACACTGACAGATTGATGTGTTGAGAGAATGAGAGTAAGTAACATCATAGAGTTTCTGCATACACATATTGTCGAATATTTACGTAACAACAACAACAACAACAACAACAACAACAACAACAACAACAACAACAACAACAACAACAAATAATAATAATCTTTATTTCTACAAGCACATATACAACTTACACAGACTTAGCTGACATTAGTGACATACTACGAATATAGAAAACACCTGGTTTTGCAGAGCCTGTCGGGCAAATTAGGCTAACATGACTCAGGAAATCGTAATGACACGATTGCAAACAAAACATACCACGGGCGGGGATAGAACCCACGAGTTCTATCCCCGAGTTCTATCTCGTGGGTTCTATCCCCACCCGTGGTATGGTAAATTAGGCTAATTTTGACTCCAGTACGCGACCCACACCAGCCGCCTAGGTACCTATTTACTGCTAAGTGAACAGGGACAGCAAGTGTCTTAAGGAAACACGCGACCAGTGTTTGTACCCGTACTGGAGATCGAACCATGGACCAAGGATGGACATTGAATGAGTTTTCACTCTTTACAAAGGTATGAGTACCTCATCCCAATGTTCTTGAACTCACTGATAGGTAAACATACGTAAGGTGAGGTTTCCCTGATGAGAAAAAGTAGTAGTAGTAGTAGTAGTAGTAGTAGTAGTAGTAGTAGTAGTAGTAGTGATAATAATAATAGCAGCAGTAGGTACATATAGGGGTCATTTTGATCCAAAGGAAAGGTGCAGTGACACCTGTGGTAAGTTAAGGCTGTGGTGAACAAAGGTCATCACACGCGTCAGGGAGTGGTGAGCAAGGTCATCACACGCGTCAGAAGTGCTAGTTACCATAACACAGGCGGCCGGTCTCAGTTAACCAAGTCAGAAATTACCAATCAGGCGTCCAGATTTTTCATCAATTCCATTATAACTGTAATGTGGCCAGCGCCTTTGGAATGGAAGGTGAGTAAGTTTGATCCGAGACAGGTAATATATATATATATATATATATATATATATATATATATATATATATATATATATATATATATATATATATATATATATATATATATATGCAATAAGATCACAGTAAACAGGTGATTTCAGAATATGCAAAACAACCACTCTGAAAGAATAGAGAAATTCCAAGCGCTTTCGTGACTACTCACATTATCAAGGAACTATGAAAGTAAAGCATCCAAGGAAGCTATATAAGGGGTCTGGCCAGCACCTCACTATCAGATCCCACAACGGTTAAACACCTGACGCGCGCCGACCCAACTTGGATAGGTCTTTTACACAACTCACCCACAAACTATTCTACCCAAGAAAATTTAAAAATTATTACTTGTCCAGTGTATTATTAAATTCTTCCCAAATTCTATTAATTATAAATGGATCTAATTTATATAAACCAAAGGAAATATTCATATGTTAAAACCAAACATTCCCAATTGCCCTCAAAGTCTTATGATACACTTAATAACAATAAAAATTTGCGCCTTACTAAAGCAGACAAAATAAATGCAATAGTAATTATGAAAGAAAATGATTACCAAGAAAAAAATGAATAATCTCTTAGATGATACTGAAACCTATTCTAAACTTAGGAAAAATCCCCTAGAAACCGTTAACAGCAATTTCAATAAAACAATAAAACTTCTACTGAAAGGCAAAGATGAATTAGTCAAACGATTTACTTCCACTAATCCATCTTTACCTTACATGTATGGACTAATAAAAACACACAAACCAGGGAATCCAGTCAGACCAATTATTAGCTCCATAGGGTCAGTTTCATATAAATTATCCAAATGGCTTGTTGATATTTTGAGCTCTATTGTTGGAAAATTTCTAACTTTAATGTTAAAAACAACATAGACTTGGTTGATAAATTAAGCTCCTTGACTGACTTAAATGATTTTAACATGGTTAGTTTTGATGTTACTTCTTTGTTTACGAAAGTTCCTGTTGATGATTTATTAACTTTCATATCTGAAGAACTCGTTAACTATGATTTACCATTACCAGTTCCTACTATCATTAAACTTATTAAACTTTGCATTGTTGTTGCAAAATTTGTATTTAATGATAAGTTTTACACTCAGAAGTTTGGTATGGCAATGGGAAATCCTCTTTCACCTGTTCTTAGTAACCTATACATGGAATTTTTTGAAACAAGGTTGCTTAACACAATCCTCCCTAATAGAGCTAAATGGTTCAGATATGTTGATGATATTTTGTGTCTTATGCCCAAAAATGTAGATATACACAATTTCCTTGGAAAATTAAATAGCTTAGCCCATTCTATAAACTTTACTGTTGAGTTTGAAGAAAATAACTCATTGCCTTTTCTAGATGTTTTAATTATTAAGGGTTATAATGAATTCAAATTTAAAATTTACAGAAAACCTACAAATAACTGTTCCTATGTCCACTATTATTCCTCGCATCAAGATAGAGTCAAACTGTCTGTTTTCTCATCAATGTTTTTGAGAGCTTTACGAATTTGTAGTCCTGAGTTCATAGATGAAGAAATATCCAAAGTTTATGAAATAGGTAATGATTTAAAATACCCAAGAAATGTAATTGATAAATCTTTTAAAGTTGCTAGAAATACTTTTTACAATCCAAAAAGGGACAACCAGCCTTATTCAACTAAAAATATGTTGGTTCTCCCTTACCATGAAAACTTGGTTGATATGCCTTCTCTTAAGACTTTTAATATTAAAGTTGTATTCAAAAATCTTGATACAGTAAAAAAACTTTTGATAAAGAATTCCCCCCCAAAATGCTGATGGATGTGTCTATAAGATTCCTTGTAAAATTTGCGATAAAGTTTATTACGGTCAAACTGGTAAAAATCTAGAACTAAGATTAAAACAACATAAATATAGCATTAGAACTGGACAAGATTCCAATGCTCTATTTATTCATGTAAGAGATTTTAACCATCCAATTGATTTTCAAAAAGTTGAGAAAGTAGTATCTAGCAAGTCCATGGTCGACAGGAATATAATTGAATCTTGTTTCATAAAAAGCAGTTTTGACAATAATATGAATATTTCCTTTGGTTTATATAAATTAGATCCATTTATAATTAATAGAATTTGGGAAGAATTTAATAATACACTGGACAAATAATTTTTAAATTTTCTTGGGTAGAATAGTTTGGGGGTGAGTTTTGCAAAGGACCTTTCCAAGTTGGCTCGCCGCGCGTCACGTGTTTAACCGTTGTGGGATCTGATAGTGAGGTGCTGGCCGGACCCCTTATATAGCTTCCTTGGATGCTTCACTTTCATAGTTCCTTGATAATGTGAGTAGTCACGAAAGCGCTTGGAATTTCTCTATTCTTTCAGAGTGGTTGTTTTGCATATTTTGAAATCACCTGTTTACTGTGATCTTATTGCATATATATATATATATATATATATATATATATATATATATATATATATATATATATATATATATATATATATATATATAATATATATATATATATATAAGCCCATAGGGGTTAGACAGTGTCCGGGGGGAATGAAAAACATTCAGGGTTTAACCAAGTAGGGGGGGGCACAGCCCAGTTCCCTAGATCAAGAGCCCATCACCAGCATCAAGGAACCTCCCTTGAGGGGTTCAAGGTAGGAAGGGTTGTTCCAGTTCCTTTGATCAAGAGTTCTTAACTAGCATAAAGGCACTTCCCAAGAAGGGTACATTCACCTACAGAACGTAATACTTTTTCTCATATATTTTTGGGGTATATTTGGCATCTATGCCAGTTCAGGGGCATCCACCGCCGCCACCCGACACCATTCTGGCATCCCACCAAGTTAATTTACATATTTTTCTAATGTATACAATATTTATTTTTCTAAATTTCTTTTACAAAGGCACTCCTTCGTAAAATTAATTCAAGCTTCACCTCTACTTCCTTTATAGACCAGCTCGAGGAGCCACTCCCTGACTCTGGTAGCTCTTTGGCACAAGTGTCGATGTAGCGGTGAAGTCAACAAGACTGATGAAGAATCAGGTCAGGTTGAAACCACGAAGCTCAACAACAGACTTCTACACAGACCCTGACATCGTAAACTCCTCAGGGTGACGGAATCTTGTGTATAACTTTTGGTATCTCGATTACTATTGTTGTTCCTCAGTGCAAGCCTAATTGCTAGTGAGGAAGCCACATATGCAACACCTGGGTATTTTTATTATGAAGACACGTTGCAGAGCATGTTTTATGGGGCCCAGTAAAAGTTTACTCAGTAACGTGTCTTTCTTTACTGTCTCTATTGTTTATCGCTTACATTAGAGATTGATCAGTACATTAAGTATACATTAATGCAAGCTGATGAATAACACACATATGCAACACTTGGGGTATTTTCATTATGAAAACATACAGCCAACCAGCGTTTTTTTTTTTTTTTTCAATTCCGTATAGAGGCTGCATGCCGGAGACAGTGGAAGAGCATACCTGGAGGAAGCTTCGGGGGTCAACGTCCCCGCGGCCTGGTCCGTGACCAGGCCTCGCAGTAGATCAGGGCCTGATCAACCAGGGTGTTACTGCTGGTCGCTCGTATACCAACGTATGAGCCACAGCTCGGCTGGTCAAGTGCAGACTTTAGGTGCCTGTCCAGCGGTTTCTTGAAGACAACTAGGGGTCTATTGGTAATCCTTATACATGTATATCCTGAGAAGCAGATGAACAGTCCTGGGCCCTCCTGACACTTATTGTGTTGTCTCAGCGTATTCGTGGCGCCTCTGCTTTTCATTGGGAGGATGCTGCATCTCCTGCCCAGTCTTTTGCTTTCGTAGAGAGATAAGGCCCTCAGTTTTGAGAGGCGTTTATTCCCTTAGCCTTGATCAGTCTGAAGCATACTGAAGCCACAACAGAGGTGCAACAGATGAATGCATCACCACTGTTTTACCTTTCTTCTGACCCCAGTATATAAGTATCTATCCTCCTGCCCTTCCTTCAGATTGATCAAGACTAAGGGTCTGATTACCACATCTCCCACTGTCTCCAGTACGTAACCTCTACTGAAGTAAAAAAAAAAGCCACTGGTTGGTACTAAGTTTTCATAATAAGAGAACAAGCTTTAATAGGTTCCAATTAAAGCTTGCTGTGCAAGGTGTGTCTTATTTGTTTTCGTTATCACACTCTTGACCTACCCTTACCACTGCTCTTGTAGACTGACTTGCTTTCGTTAAGAAAGTTGTGTCATAAATGTCACCAGTGCTGTGTACCAAAATATAAGACGTGGGAAGTGTGGAACTTGTGTTCTCAAGTTATCGTCTCCTTTTGTCTTCATGATGCTGTGTTCAGTGTGACTCTTGTTCCAGGAACCCTAATTCGACCTGAGCTCTTGAATGCAGTCACTGCTGCAACAGCAATATCAACCTAAAACTATTGCTATAATTATATATCAGAGACTGTACTATTGTAGATAATTGTAACACAGCTCAACCTATGATGTTTTATTTGCAGATCTGCATCCTGCTCATCACTATTTAACTAAGTAGCAATATAGTCTTCGATCATTAATTAAACAACTATCATTATAGACCATTATCTTTAAATTATAATATTCTCACAGCCTAAATATGTACCCAAAACAATTACCTCTTAACAAAGGCATAAATACTGAATATACTTTCAAAACATCTATTGCCTATGATAATTATTTTAGAGATCACTTATCTTAAACCACCTTCTAAATAATTCAGTTTAATAAGAACGTGTTGATGGGAATTTATTCTCAAAAATAAACTCGTATAGCTTATATCTAAAACACTCTTCTCCCACCCATCACCCTTCATCAATATAATTTAAATCAATATAGTGCAGAGGTGGACTTTATATTCAAAGGCAAGGGCATTTAATCCACTTTTGGAAACTAATAAACATCTGAGGTTATCATCAGAATGTAATATATATGATGTGTTGGGGGTTGGGGTCAAGTAGAAAAAACAGTTGGCCTGGTCGAGGTAAAGATCAAGGGGTCATGTTTATCTGCGGCTCTAAGCGAAGGTCGGGGTCATAAGTCAGTATCTTAAAACACTTTCCCGAGGGAGGTGTTTTAAAAATTCCTGATGGATGTCGCACCCGACAGACAACACCTACAGTGTCACACAAGACACAACACCAGCAGTGCCACACAAGACATACAACACCTGCAGTGCCACACAAGACAGCACCTACATTTCCACACAAGACCCACAACACCTACAGTACCACACAAGACATACAACACCTACAGTGACACACAGCTCCTGCAGTGCCATACAAGACACACAAAGCCTACAATAGCACACAACTCCTGCAGTGCCACACAAGACACACAACACCTACAGTGACACATAACTCCTGCAGTGCCACACAACACACACAACACCTACAGCGACACACAGCTCCTGCAGTGCCACACAAGCCACACAAAACCTACAGTAGCACACATCCCCTGCAGTGCCACACAAGACACACAACACCTACAGTGACACCCAACACCTGCAGTGCCACACAAGACACACAACACCTACAGTAACACACAACACCTGCAGTGCCACACAAGACAACACTTGCAGTGCCACACAAGACACAATATCTACAGTGACACCCAACACTTGCAGTGCCACACAAGACACACAACACCTACAGTGGCAAGCAACACCTGCAGTGCCACACAAGACAACGCCTGCAATGACACACAAGGCAACACCTGCAGTGCCACACAAGACACACAAGACTTTCACTGCCACACAATACACACAGCACCTGCAGTGCCACATAACACCTTCAGTGCCACATAGTGCCACACAACACCTGCAGTACGACACAAGACACACAACACCTGCAGTGCTGTTGCTGTTGTTGCCTGTGCTGATGCTGCTTGTGCTGCTACTGCTTGTGCTGCTACTGTTGTTTCTGGTGGTGCTGCTGTTGTTACTGGTGCTTTTGTTGCTGGTGTTGTTGTTGTTGTTGTTACTGGCGCTGTTATTAATGGTGCTGTTGTTGCTTGTATTGATGCTGCTTGTGCTGCTACTTCTGCTGTTGTTGCTGGCGCGGTTGTTGCAGTTGTTACTGGTGCTGTTGTTGTTGGCGCTGTTACTGGTGCTGGTGTTACTGGTGCTGTTGTTATTGTTACTGGTGCTGTTGTTGCAGTTGTTTGCTTGTGCTGTTGTTACTGGTGCTGTTGTTGCTGTTGTTACTGGTGCTGTTGTTGCTGTTGTTACTAGTCCTATTGTTGCTGGTGCTGTTGTTGCTGTTGTTACTGGTGGTGCTGCTGCTGTTGTTACTGGTCCTGTTGCTGGTGCTCGTGTTACTGGTGCTGTTGTTGCTGGTGCTGTTGTTACTGGTGCTGTTGTTGCTGTTGTTACTGGTGCTGTTGTTACTGGTGCTGTTGTTACTGTTGTTGCAATTGTTAATAGTGCTGTTGTTGCTATTGTTACTGATGCTGTTGTTGATACTGCTCTTGCAGTTGTTACTGGTGCTGTTGATGCTGGTGCTGTTGTTGCTGGTGCTGTTACTGGTGCTGTTGTTGCTGTTGTTACTGGTGCTGGTGTTACTAATGCTGTTGTTGTTGATGCTGCTTGTGCTGTTACTGCTGTTGTACTTGCTGGTGCTGTAATTGTTACTGGTGCTGTTGTTGCTGGTGCTGTTGTTGCTGGTGCTGCTGTTGTTGCTGGTGCTGCTTGTACTGCTACTGCTGTTGTTGTTGCTGGTACTGTTGCTGTTGTTGTTACTGGTGCTGTTGTTGCTGGTGCTGGTGTTGCTGTTGTTACTGTTGTTGTGTTGCTCCTTTTCTTTCCTTTTTCTTCTTCACGCTTATTAATTCTTAATAATCTTTGCACAGGATTTATCAACACTTGTTTTTAGTCATAACGTCAACATTCGCACTTGATTCTGCTAACCATTCCGTCAACTTTCACACCTTTTTCACTAATAATACTCGATTACTAGTTTTTTTTAATCGTTTGTTTGAATATAAACTTATTATTGACTCTTTTGCTTACTTTCTACTTTTTTTCATCATCTCGCACTAAATGTATTCGGAAATGGTTAAAAAAAATTATTACTGATGTTTGAATGGGGTTTTTTCTTCCTCTCCTGACTTGAGTCAATTTGTAAAACTAATAATACGATTTCCTGCCTAGTCATCTTTACGTGATCTGACACACACACCTGTTAGTTTCTCCTCAGTCTGCATCTTAGTGTAGTATCAAGGCGTTCCGTTCATTCCGTCTGAGTCATTTATCCCCGATCATTCAGATTCACTCATTCCGTCCCGGTCATTCTGCTCCTGTCTTTTAGTCTGGTTGCTCCGACCTTCATAATTACACAGGTGGGCTGTTTCCACAACTGCACAGGTGGGCTGCTTCCACAACTGCACAGGTGGGCTGCTTCCACAACTGCACAGGTGGGCTGCTTACACAACTGCACAGGTGGGCTGCTTCCACAATTACACAGGTGGTTGCCTGCACACTTACGCAGATGGGTTACGTTACATTTCTCATGGCGGCGACGTTGTGACTGACGATCTCAGGTTTGTCAAGTTTCTCTGAATAGATGTTGGCGTTTCTGGTAGTAGTGACTGTGATCGGCGAACTCCTTCATTCATTCGTTCGCTTGCTGACTGCCCTCTGGCACTCTCCCGTTGGTAAGGCCAGCTCTGGCGCGCACTCCCTCAAGGCAAGTTGATTAGTGGAAAAAGAGAATGTGTGCAAGACAGACAAGCAGTCAGCCACACGCACACATTCAAACTTTCATGCATACATGAACTTCAGCACGCACGCACGCACAACTGAATACACACTTTCCCATGCATGAATACTTGCGTTGTGAAAAAAGGACGCGAGCACATGAAGGATAATTAAAATAAGTACGTGAGGCTCCAAACACGAGAGAAAATGATACGAGAATTTGGCGGGTTGATGAATAAGACACATGTACAACACTTGGGTATCTTATTTGCCTGGAATTTTTCATCAGCGTGTCGTACTGTATACCATTAATGATACAAGAATGACGAGTACTGATTTAACAAATTTGGCCAAGAACCTATTGCAATTACCATTACTCATCTCAGTTAGACAACATCTCCACTATCTCACACACATTCTTCATCAAAAACCACCGAACACACACACATCCCTTAATCCCACCCACTATCAACATTCATGATCCTCACCCACTCCCTCCTACTTCCTATCCTCAATACGCATACTTCCTTCACTAATGCCCAACCACATTTATCTCTCCATCACCCCCGACCCACACACTCGGATATGGGATAGCAAGCCCATATCCGAGTGTGTCGGTCAGACGTGGCCCATGGCCTTAATTTACGTAAGTACATGAGTACTTTAGTCCAGAGTACATCCTGGGTTTGAGTCAATGATGAGAAAATAAATACTTATCATACTCAGATTTGTAAGGCTGTCATTGCCGAAAATACCAAGATGTTCGTACGTTGGACTATGCTCGGCCAACAGTAACAGCCTGGCTGATGAATGGTTTTGACAACCGACAAGTTGAAGAATTGAGACACTTATGCAACGTATGAGAATCTTTACTGAAGAAACGTTTCGCCACACAGTGGCTTCATGTCTCATACAAAGCTTTGTATGAGACTAATGAAGCCACTGTGTGGCGAAACGTTTCTTCAATAAAGATTCTCATATGTTACATAAGTGTCTCAATTCTTCAATAACAGCCTGGCTGATCAGTCCCTGATCCAACGGGAGGCCTGGTAAAGGACTGAGCCGCGGGTGCGTTGATCCCTGGAAGACTCTAGAGGTAGATTCCAGGTAGAGAGAGAGAGAGAGAGAGAGAGAGAGAGAGAGAGAGAGAGAGAGAGAGAGAGAGAGAGAGAGAGAGAGAGAGAGAGAGAGAGAGAGAGAGAGAGAGTTCTGTATTTGCATACAATTTAATATCCGATGTAACCCATAAAAGGATTACAGGGTGTGGGCATGATGTGTGAGATGGGTATACACGCAAAATGTGTATATGGAAGATCTGCAAGTGTGCATGCATGATCTGGTAGTATACGTGTGAAATCCGAGCACACGCATTCATAATGTTCGTGTGTATGATTTGTGTATGAGCATTAACAATTTTAGTATGTGCATGTATGATGTGAGTGTGGGAATATACCACCACTATCACCATCACAACTACCACCACAACCTCCTCCACCACCAAAACCACCATCAGAGTTACCATCACCACTAACACCTCCATCACTACTAACATCTTTATTACCAAAACTAACACCACCAAAGAAGTCGTCTTCGTCGTCGTCGTCGTCGTCGTCGTCGTCGTCGTCGTCGCCGCCGCCGCAGCCGCCTCCGTCGCCGCCGCAGCCGCCTCCACCACGCTCACGTAGCATAAACATAAATTGTGGTTTAATGCAGCTTCAACGCGTCACACCCACTGTAAATTTGTTGACTAAATCTACTGTGTATTGATTCTCAGCTTTCCTATTTCTAATATTATTATTATTAGTAGTAGCAATAGTTAAAATATGAAGGAGAGAGGGAGATTATTTCCCAGCAAAAATGGGCCTGAGACAGGGATGCGTGATGTCACCGTGATTGTTCAATATATTTATAGATGGGGCTGTAAGAGAAGTGAATGCTCGGGTGTTGGCAAGAGGTGTGGGGTTAAAAGACAAAGAATCTAACACAAAGTGGGAGTTGTCACAGTTGCTTTTTGCAGATGACGCTGTGCTTTTGGGAGTTTATGCAGAGAAATTACTGAGGTTGGTGGAAGAGTTTAAGAGGGTATGTAAAAGAAGTTAATTTAAAGTGAACATAGGAAAAAGCAAGTTGATGAGGATAACGAAAAATTTAGGTATTGAAAAATTGGATATCAAATTGGAGGAAGTATGGAGGAAGTGAATATATTCAGATATTTGGGAGTGGACTTGTCAGTAGATTGGTCCATGAAAGATGAGGTTAACCATAGAATTAATGAGACAAGAAGAGTGGAGCACTGAGGAGTCTGTGGAGATGAACGTTATCCAAGGAAACAAAGAATGGAATGTATGATAGTGGTACCAACGCTCTTATATGGGTGTGAAGCGTGGGTGGCGAATATTGCAACAGGAAGAAGGCTGGAGGCAGTGGAGATGTCGCGTCTGAGGGCAATGTGTGGTTTGACTATAAAGCAGAGAATCCGTTGCTTGGAGATTAGGAGTTGCAAAATTACTAAAAGTATTAGCCAGATCTCTGCGGAAGGGTTGTTGAGGTTGTTCGGACATTTAGATAGGATGGAACAGAATAGAATGACTTGGAGGATGTATAAATCTGTAGTGGAAGAAATGCGGGGGTTGGGGTCATCCTACGAAAGGTTGGAGAGAGAGGGGTAAAGGAGGTTTTAGTGTATGGGGGGCTTGAACTTCCAGCAAGCGTCCGTGAACGTATTAGATAGTTGCGAGTGGAGGCAAGTGGTTTTTATGACTTGACGTGATGTTGGAGTGTGAGCAAAAATAACTTTTATGAAGGGATTCAGGGATGGAAAGTATTTCCACTCCTGAAGAAGTGGAGATATGTTGCATTTTTTGAACTGTAGTGTCGGCACTTCTCTTGTAAGACAGTGATAGAGTGAGTGATGATAAAAGCGTTTCTGTTTTGGATCACTCTTCCTCGGTGGGAAACAGCTGATGTGTTAATAAAAATAGTATTAATAGTAGTAGTAGTAGTAGCATTTCTATTATCTTCATTATTGCTACTTTCATTAGAAGCAAGTGCAAAGAAGAGCACTAAATAAGTGTGATGAATGGTTTGAAAAACCGACAAGTTGAAGATTGAGACACTTATGCAGCAAATGATTGATGGACTGAACACATCGACTCCAGGCCGAGGGACTGATTACCTCATACTCCTCCTCTCCTTACGCCTTCCTTTTTGTATTGGACTGATGAAGCCACTGTGTGGCGAAACGTTTCCTGAATAAAGATTCCCATTTTCTGCATAAGTGTCTCAATCTTCAACTAAATAAGTGCTACAAGAGCATCAAACAAGAGCTACGAGAGCAAAGAGTAAGTGCTACATCAGACAAGTGCTAGACGATCATCAAAGATATGCTAGAAAATAAGACTGTATGTATCCTATTAACCACATGTCAAGAATACTTTAACCCTAAACTAGAGATATATAAAACTATCAGTGTATACTCGACAAGTTATACACACTGTATTAAGGTTCAAGATAGTAACTTTAAACATATGTTGAACTGATAAATGAGTGGGTGTGGGTAGATGTGAGTTGAACCTGCCTAGCATGGGGCTAGTAAAGACATGTGCAACATCTGTGTATCTTTCTTTTGTAGACGTTTTGCCATCGAGTGGCTTTATCAATACACTGCAAGGACGTTAAAGGAAGACCTTGGAAGAGGTCATCAGTCCCTTTGACTCCCATCAGCCCCTTACTCGTCAGTAATGAGGGATCAGACACATGTGTAACACCTTTTTGGAAGACGTTTCGCCAGCCAGTGGCTTCATCAGTCCGGTACAGAGAAGAACAACGGACTGATGAAGCCACTGGCTGGCGAAAAGCTGCCACAACAAAAAATACCCAAGTGACCCACATATGTCTCATTCATACCATCATAGTTTTCTTGAACCAAGCTTATGCTGAGCCCCAAAACAAAGGCAGAAGGAAAGATAAGCCATCAGCTCTGCACGAGAAATTCTTTCTTCAACCACTGGTGCGTTAGCAGACCTGATCCGAGGTGAACCTGATGTGACGCGACCTGATATGAGGTGACCTGCTGTGACGCCACCATACGTGACTTCAGAGTGGATGCGAGATTGAATTTTAATGCATCACGAATGCTGTCCAAAATTAATAATAATAATAATAACAATACAAGTATAATAATAATACATTTTAAATCCAGAATAATGACTTCTTTACATAGATGCATAAAGGTTAATAATATATGTCAGAGTTTCTTTGAGAACTTATTGTAGAATACAAATCATAATAACGTGGCTGGAACAATTCGATATTAACCTTGATAATTGATAACTACAAAGTTATTTAACTTGAGCAAATAGTAGGATGTATTTATTAGAAAACGTTTCGGTCCTGGGACCTTGAAGTGATGAAGGTCCCAGGGCCGAAACGTTTTTTAATAAAAATTTCCTAGCGTTTGTTCACGCCTCTTTTTTTTTTGGAATCATGGAACATTTCCAGAAAAAAGTGTGAATTGCTAGTAGAGACAAGAATACTGAGGTAAGTTAGGAAGGTCGGCAGGGCATGACGTTGTGTACACGGTAGAGGTCATGAGTGTGGCTCCCCAACACACACACTTACATGCATTCTTTTTGCTGTTTGGGAGTGGCCCTCCACGATATTTCCTCTGTCTGTCTGTGTGTGCTCTCCTAGTTGTGGTTGCAGGGGTCGATTCATAGCTCCTGGCCTCCTGTGTGTGTACTCACCTATTTGTACTCACCTATTTGTGGTTGCAGGGGTCGATTCATAGCTCCTGGCCCCGCCTCTTCACTGATTGCTACTAGGTCCTCTCTCTCCCTGCCCCATGAGCTCTATCATACCTAGCCTTAAAACTATGTATGGTTCCCGCCTCCACTACGTCACTTTCTAGGCTATTCCACGGCCTGACTACTCTATGACTGAAGAAATACTTCCTAACATCCCTTTGATTCATCTGAGTCTTCAACTTCCAATTTTTATTCAAAATTCAGTCTAGATCTTTCCCTCTCTCGACGGATTTCATAGATTTTCTTTTGAGGCTCGAGAGACGGTTCATATCCAATCTTGCAAATGTTCTTGCCTCCACTCACCACACTAAGACTGAGAAAGTAATTCCCAACGTTCCTTTGGCTCGTCTTCGTTATTAAACTGTTTTATTTTATTTTATTAATAATAATAGTCCAATATGAACTGGATCTTCAAAATTTTAATCTAAAAATAATGAATTAACAGATAATAATCCTTTCAGCCACAGTTCTGACTTTCATTATTTTCTTATTCTAATAATTATCATTAAATTTATATTACTGCTGTTTCTATTATTATTATTATTATTATTATTATTAATTTCATCCAAAAAAATCATGAAGACTCCTTGGTTGAATGAACGAAAGTTTGCGGATGTTATCTGGAGATAAAACACATACGGTGTGTCCGGGGAAAAAATGTTTTCGAGAGTGTTTCTTTACTCGCAAACTTGCACTGAGCGCCATCAGGTTTTGCGAGCGAGTAGACGAGTTAAGAAACACTATCACACAGCGAGGGCACGACGTAGGACCGGAACACCGGCCTTCGTGAAAAACGCTTGACCACACACGGCTTTCACCTCGTTCAAGCTTCTAGCCAGTTTCCATTGGGTGCTTGTCAGCTTGAAGCAGGCTCACGAAAGGCTTAATTTTAAGAAGCTTACTTTATCTCGGGTGAAGATCAGGAAAATAAAGACATTAGAAATGATTTAAAATCAACAGGAAGAGTACTGGAGTGTGTCAGTATGATGGAGAGTACCTCGAGGGGTGAAATGCAAGGGAAGAAAATGCATTTGTTAATGAGATGTTTCACCCACCGGAGAGTTAAGGGAAGGGGAGGGTATCAGTCCACTTCATTGGTATGATAAAATCCTTGACGGGCGAAACGTCTCCTTTTTTGAAAGTTCTAATATCGTATCAGTGTCTTACCTTCGGGTCGGCGTTAATCAATATTTACTTCCTGAGTGATGAGGAGGCTTCTTGACGAGTTAGACACACACAAGTACTACGCTAGGAATGTTAATTGCCGAAACGTTTCGCCTGCACAGCAGGCTTTATCAGTCTGTCAGGGCCTAGAGCTGTGCTATGAACGCGTACAAAGCTGCAAGGTTGACTAGGTCAAAAGTAATGCCGAAGACATTGTCAGGAGAATGATATTGAATTTGGTGCTCTGAACACTTTATATCGGAGAAGTGAAGGGAAGCTAGTTTACCTTAGTGACTCACTACCGCTACTGCTGCTGCTGCTGCTGCTGCTGCTGCTGCTGCTGCTGTCGCTGCTGATGATGCTGCTAATGATACTGATCCTGCTGATGCTAAAGCTGATATTGCTGCTTCTGCTGTTGCAAAAAATATGATTTGATAAAATCTTAAAGTTTAGGGAAAAGAACATGCTTCGAGACCAGGTCTAATTATTGACTACCTGGTCGTCCAGGTTATTGCTGTTGGCCTCCCGCTGGCCCACGTGACTATCACAGCCTGGTTGGTCTGTCAGACTACAATGGTAGTGATCCAATTACTTCCATCGTTGAACTGGCAATTTTTCTGACATCTGTTGGTAGTAGGTTGAATAGTCGAGTCCCACGGATGTTTTTATTCACAGATAACGCACTAACCCACTAACGCACTAACGAACGCACTAACCCACTAACGCACTAACGAACGCACTAACCCACTAACGCCTAAACTTATGGAATTTACACGAAGTTTCGGTTTATCTTTGACCATTATCAAGTCATAACTATAGGCTGTGGTGGTTATTTGTAACTTACTCCTACTGCGGTATGGTGATTTATATTCAACAATTTACTGTTGAGTCATTATGAAAATTAACCTAAATCCAAAGTTACAAATGATGGTAATTTGCCACAGTCTACTGGTACTTTTTTTTTTGTCTTATGAAGCCATATTTTATTTTTAATTGCCCAGGGTACAATATCAAATCCGTGGTGAAATACGACCCGAGGATTACTGAATACCTGTTCTTGCGTTACTTCTACCGTGTCCAGCCTCACGTAGGCTGCCTAGGTGTGTGGTGCAGCCTGCTGCAAAGTTATCACACACACACACACACACACACACACACACACACACACACACACACACACCCCACTTCTAAGTATATGTAATCTTCAACTTGCTTCACTTTCACAACAGGGAAAATATATGATCTTCGTCGATGACTTTTACAAAGGATGTTAACCCTCTGGGTAGGAACAGATTACAGAACCATTCTGTGCGTCTGCTTCCCCCTCAGTCTGTGTATTTGAGTCGCCGTATGTGACCCAAATGAACTTAACCTTTGTTTTTCCAATAAAATAATCAATCTGTCTGTAGATTCGTCTGAAGACAAGTCAAAACAGGTCAAATTGTGACCTCTCTTTGTAAGCTAAGAAAAAACTTATATGTTGAGATATTAAAACATGGGAACCAATACTGTAATGGCATCAAACTCCCTCGGATGTGGACATTGAACATAAAGTTAGAAGCGCATTAGACAACAGGTGCTAGACTTCTTGAATGTGTTGAGATAAAGCTTCTGGGACTCTTCGAGATTTTGATCTCTAGCTCTTTGACCTCTTGAGAGGGTTGATTTATAGTTTCTGTCTCTTGAGGGGAGTTGACTTGTAGCTCCTCTGCCGCTTGAAGATTTGAAGGTTCAGCAATTTTGCTTTTTACTTGGTTGTCAAACGAGATACATGGGTTACCCTTCCTGGAGCGAGCGAAACACATCTACGTATTTCATTATTCACTAATATTCCTTTCTGTAAAACCACAAGTATCTACACTAATTACCTTCATAGAAAGGACAAAGGTAGCTATTCTGTTTGTTTTAGCAAAACTCAACTTTAAAAACCGGTATCGTTAGCTTGTAGAGTCTGTCTGTTCTTGTGTAATAACACATGTAGACAGATGGATGGTGTAGCAGTAGACAATCCACTGAAACTATAGCTTAGAGAGAGTCTGAGCGGCGAGAGACAATTTAGTGCATGAGAGGGTAATGGGGCAGAGAGACGCTTAGCAGTGACAAACAAATGATGGTTACCCACAAACAAAACTTGAGGAAAAAATGACCTCTAAGGAAAAAGTGGTCAAGTAGGCGCCTGTGTGGTGAAGATGAAAGACAATAATGGGAAAATGAAAAAAAAATAAGAAATACAATAGGATGTAAATAAAAATGCAATGAAAGTGAAGGAAAATGAAATAACATTAAGTTGTAGCAATAGTAATAATGATATTAATAAGTTTACATATGTACACACACACACACACACACACACACACACACCGAAACATACCGATGCAAAAATGTAAATACGCACATGCAAATCCACATAGATTTTTTAAATATATATTTTGCTGCACTCGAATTTTATGACCACTCTGCGCTATTGTTTCTGTGTTCATTGAGGTAGAGGAGGCTGGGCTTATGAGATACGGGGATGTCTTTCTGGGAACGCGAAGTGACCGATCCTACATTACATTTTTACAGGTGTCCTTTTTTGACTCAAAGGCTTCTTATCTGGTTCGAAGTTTTACTCTATCTTGACTTCTAGCGACATTTTCTCTGGAGGTCACTGTTGTGAGTATACAAGCTGGTGTGGCCAGTCTCGTTGGAGGTCACTGCTGTGAGTATACAAGCTTGTGTGGCCAGTCTCGTTGGAGGTCACTGCTGTGAGTATACAAGCTGGTGTGGCCAGTCTCGTTGGAGGTCACTGCTGTGAGTATACAAGCTGGTGTGGCCAGTCTCGTTGGAGGTCACTGTTGTGAGTATACAAGCTGGTGTGGCCAGTCTCGTTGGAGGTCACTGTTGTGAGTATACAAGCTTGTGTGGCCAGTCTCGTTGGAGGTCACTGCTGTGAGTATACAAGCTGGTGTGGCCAGTCTCGTTGGAGGTCACTGTTGTGAGTATACAAGCTGGTGTGGCCAGTCTCGTTGGAGGTCACTGTTGTGAGTATACAAGCTGGTGTGGCCAGTCTCGTTGGAGGTCACTGTTGTGAGTATACAAGCTGGTGTGGCCAGTCTCGTTGGAGGTCACTGCTGTGAGTATACAAGCTGGTGTGGCCAGTCTCGTTGGAGGTCACTGTTGTGAGTATACAAGCTGGTGTGGCCAGTCTTCTTGGAGGTCACTGTTGTGAGTATACAAGCTGGTGTGGCCAGTCTCCTTGGAGGTCACTGTTGTGAGTATATAAGCTGGTGTGGCCAGTCTCGTTGGAGGTCACTGCTGTGAGTATACAAGCTGGTGTGGCCAGTCTCCTTGAAGGTCACTGCTGTGAGTATACAAACTGGTGTGGCCAGTCTCGTTGAAGGTCACTGCTGTGAGTATACAAGCTGGTGTGGCGAGTCTCGTTGAAGGTCACTGCTGTGAGTATACAAGCTGGTGTGGCCAGTCTCGTTGGAGGTCACTGTTGTGAGTACACAAGCTGGTGTGGCCAGTCTCCTTTAAGGTCACTGTTGTGAGTATACAAGCTGGTGTGGCCAGTCTCCTTGAAGGTCACTGTTGTGAGTATACAAGCTGGTGTGGCCAGTCTCCTTGGAGGTCACTGTTGTGAGTATACAAGCTGGTGTGGCCAGTCTCCTTGGAGGTCACTGTTGTGAGTATACAAGCTGGTGTAGCCAGTCTCCTTGGAGGTCACTGTCGTGAGTATACAAGCTGGTGTGGCCAGTCTCCTTGGAGGTCACTGTTGTGAACAATATAAGTGAGTTGAAGATTTTTTGCCTATTTTCACCTATAACAGAAAAAATCTTTTATAACAAATCCATTTTGTTAAATATTACATTATCTGCACTCTACTGTGTTACTGAAAGTAATCCACAGATTATTTACAAATTTTCTTGAAAATATCAGAAAGTTTGACAGAAGAGGAGTAAGAGAACTCAAATGTAGATAAATGCAAAGGAATTCACTTCGCAAATAAAAAAAACATGAACATGCAAGTTATTCAGTGAATAACATAGGTTTAATGAAGGCAACTGAAGGAAATAACCAGGCAGTAATAACCAGGCAGTAATAATTTCAAGCCAGTTAGTGTGCTGAGACAAAGACACTGGTCGCTGAGAATTATTTTATTAGTCTTGCCTAAGGTTGGTCACACACACACACACACACACACACACATTAAAGTACATACTATTGTCACTGACATGTATGGTATGTACAGTCGTGGAGATTATCAGGAGAAGAATGGTGGAGCACAGAAAAAGGAATGGGCTCATGCATGACAACCAGTACGGCTTCAGGGAAGGGAAAGCCTGTGTCATAAACCTACTTGAATTCTACGACAAGATAACAGAAGTAAGGCAGGAGAGAAAGAAGTGTGTGGGTAGATTTCGTCTTCCTTGACAGTAAGAAGGCTTTCCACACAGTACCACACAAGAGACTGGTTGGAAAGCTAGAGGAGCAGTCAGGAATAGCAGGAAAATTACTGCAATAGATCAGGGTATATCTGGCGTTTCGACATCTAAGTAAGGAGTCATTAACAGCAATGTATACCGTGTACGTTAACCCCATATTGGAGTATGCAGCACCTGTATGGAACCCACACCTGGTCAAACACGTCAAGAAATTGGAGAAAGTGCAAAAGTTTGCAGCAAGATTAGTCCCGGAGCTAAGGAGTATGTCCTATGAGAAGAGGTTAAAGGAACTCAATCTGACCACACTGGAGAACAAGAGGGATAGGCGGGACATAACGACGTATAAAATACTGAGAGAAATTGACAAGGTAGAAAAGGGCCAGAATGTTTTAAAGATAGGACACAGAAACAAAGGGACAAAACTGGAAGTTAAAAGCTAACATAAGTAATAAGGATGTTAAGAAGTATTATATCGGCCTTAGAGTTGTCAGTAAGTGGAATAATCTGGAGTGTGATATAGTGGAGGCAGGATCCATACATAGCTTTAAGATGAGGTACGATAAGGCTCTTGGACCAGGAAGAGAGTGAACCTAGTTGCGACTAGCGAAGACCCAGAGCCAGGAGCTATGAATCGACCCCAGAAACCACAAATAAGAGAGTACAAATGGGTGAGGTGAGCACACACACATACACACACACACACACACACACACACACACACACACACACACACACACACACACACACACACACACAACTACAGTCTTGGGCAAAACATTGTATCAAAAAGGATCCTTTACGACCAGTGTCTTTATCTTTCCTTGTCGGATATTACCACTCTACCTACCAGTGTGGTGAGGCAGAACAACGTACTACATAGACTGAATCAGTGTTGAGAGACCTTGTGCTCTCAGGGACACAATTAATTATACACTAACACAGTTTTAATATGCTCCTAATTAACCACCGAATGATTCATCATATGTTAAAGAATCACGTCGGGAATTTCCCGTGGCACATATGTTAGCAACAACATCAAGTTTTCTGGGCAAATTAATTCAGTTTTGATAAAAAAAAGTCCCTTTTTAAAATACCGTGGACAATGATCGTCACTATATTTAGATAAGTATATTGACATACTGGAGCAGAGTGATAAAAATGACTCAGATCATGACGTTCTTGGCAGAATTTCTTCACAAAATGATCTATATTTGCTCACCTCTACAAGACAAAGACTGAGAGATGACTTTATTCGAGCATTTCTTCTTTTCACAGCTCCTAAAAAAATGTACCTAAATACCTCCGCCATATTAAACATAACTAACTGCTTTGTAGATGAATGGTTCAGAGAACCGACATGTTGATGAATTAGACACATGTGCAACTCTTGGGTATCTTTATTGAGGAAACGTTTCGCCACACAGTGGCTTCATCAGTCCATACAAAGGAGAATCTTGAAGAACAGGAGGAGAATGAGGTAATCAGTCCCTCAACCTTGAGTCGATGTGGTCAGTCCATCAATCTTGAATATCAATCTTGAATTCTATTCAAGATTGATGGACTGACCACATCGACTCAAGGTTGAGGGACTGATTACCTCATTCTCCTCCTGTTCTTCAAGATTCTCCTTTGTATGGACTGATGAAGCCACTGTGTGGCGAAACGTTTCCTCAATAAAGATACCCAAGAGTTGCACATGGGTCTAATTCATCATAACTAACTGCATTGCTCTTCAAGTCATAACTAATATATTTTCACTCTAGTGAAGCGAAACACTTTCTTCTTGGGAAGTAAAGGCAAAGATGGCAAAGAATCCTTGTAAGGCAGCATTTCGCCCAAGGCTGGGTGAAATGTACTTCATAAACTCCAGCCTTGTACATAACCTTGTATTAAGGGAATTCGCTGCTACCAGTAACTTTATTTACACTCGTCAGATTTTGCCGTTATCTACCTACTTCTTTGAGAGTGGTAAAAATAATTATGGGACAGGTGATTTAAATAAGTAACTTGAGTGTCGTATGACATATTTCTGAACAAAATAGGTTGAATAAATTCTTGTAAATCTAAGATTTACATTATCTATTTTGCTTGAAAGACATCCATACACAGAATTGCTTGTCCAAACGACCGTTGCTGGTTGATGTCGCCTATAAATGGTTTACAAGTTATCTACGGATGAGCTGTAGGTAAGCAAGAAGTGATCTGTCAGTGAAAAATAGATATAACTAATAAGTGATCTGAAGACCTACTTACACTAGTGGATAGTTCCACTGTGACCCCAGCATATGGCCACTTCGGCCATATGCTGTACTTTCTACAAGAGTGATGGACTGAACACATCGATTCCAGGCTGAGGGATTGATTACCTCAAACTCCCCTTTTCCATACCCCTACTCCCTGCTTTGTATCGGACTGAAGAAGCCACTGTGTGGCGAAACGTTTCCTTAATAAAGATTCCCATATGTTGCATAAGTATCTCTCAGTCCTCTGAGAGTGAATATAAAAAAAAAAAAAAAAAATGATTCAGTGTTTGCGTCAAAAAGCCGTGAAAACGAATGTTTCTCAAGAGAAAACAAATGAATTCATGTGAAGTCCAGCCAGTTGACTAAACTACTTCCTAGACAGCATATAGATAGTTCCAAGGTAGTATATAGGTAGCTCCAGATAGTCATCTTTGCACAATATCAATTTATGGAACACGATGCAGACAAGTTGATGAATATAACGTGTTCAACACGGGAATATCTTTACTGTGGAGGCGTCTCGTCGATCAGTCCAACAGAGAGAATAATCCTGGAGACGGTGGAAGACTTGAAGGAGCCTTTTAAGATGATCAGTCCCTCAGTCTTGGTAAAAAAATATTCGATCCAATTGTCCTGTCATCTTTATGCTACTCCAGCTTGCTCAGGTTCTCAGGCAAACACTGCTATGGGCCAGGGGAAAGAGAGGAAGGCAGAACGAACTACGAGAGAGAGAGGGAGAGAGACCGAGACCTACCAGGTGTACTGGAGTACTGCTGCCAGTATACCTGGCAGCAGTGCTCCATCTGCCAATACCGAGTCAGAATTTTCTCCATAAGAGACTGATGCAGCCAATAATCAGGTAACCATCACTACACCCGAACAAGTGCCGCGCCAAAGCATGAACAGCAGGGACATATTTGATACATTATCAATGTTGGAGAGCTTATGCACAGTTTCGTGAACACTAGATGCCCCGACATGATCGCTGTTGTTGAGATATTTTTGGACGACGGGACTCCAGAAAATTTTGCAAAAATTGCTGGTTACATCTGATGGATGAGAAGAGACAGGCAAGGACAAGGAGGAGGTGTTGCTGTGTGCTTCTCTAAAACTGTATAGGCACAACCCATTGATGTTGCCACGCCTACTCACCTAGTAATGATGTTCTTCAAGCTATGCATAAACACTAGTACCTCTGCACCAGCATGTGCAATGTACAAACCTCAGTGGCATCATGGTGATAAATTAGACACATGTGCAGAACTTGGGTATCTGTATTGAGGAAATGAAAAAAAAACATCAGTCTTGAAAAGAATACAGAGTATTCGCGAAGAAGTGGCTTATATTCTGCAGACAGGTGAGGAGCAGTCGCAGGCGCTATCACACTGCACAAATCCACAGCTGGAAGCAGGTCATGGTTAGGCAAGTGAAAAATTCCCTGTATCAAGATACCAAGATGTTGCTGTGACTAACAGGAATTTAGATAAATGGTTCAGAGAACAGACAAGTTGATAAATTAGGCTCATGTGCAACACTTGGGTATCTTTATTGTTGCAAATTTGTCTAATTTATCAACACGACGGTTCTCCGAATTATTTATCTACATTGCTGTCAGACACAGCAACATCTTGGGATCTTGATACAGGGAATTCTTCACCTGCCTAGCCTGACCTTCTTCCACCTGTGGATTTGCCCAGTATGATATCGCCTGCGACTACTATATCTCACTTATCTATAGTATATAAGCCACTTCTTCGCGCACATACTGTATTCTTTTCAAGATTGATTCTTTTTTTCATTTTCCTCAATAAAGATACCCAAGTGTTGCCTATATGTCTAATTTATCAAATTTTCTGTTCTCTGATCAATTTATCTACATTAATGGCAACATGCAAACCCCATCGACTTCCTAATCGAAAATCTGGACTCCCTTCTGCTCCAACACAAATGTCAACATATTGTAATTGTTGGTGACCTCAATCAACATCTTATACAGAGAGACTTTAATGACCTTCTTGCAGTGTTTGACATGAGAAACTTTGTTTTCCCTACGTACATTTCTGGTTCCTCTCAGTAGCGAGTGATCTGTCGAAAGGCTTAGTCACTTGTCAACCCCTTTGTTGGATCATCTAACCACAAGGCTGTTTTTACGACACTGAAGATTCAAACAGAACGAGGTGAAGAATCTACACGTACAACCTGGCTGTGGGAAACAGGAAACTGGCCAGCACTTTCCTCTGAGCTCGCCGCCTCCGACTGGAATGTCGACAACGACGTAAATACCTTCACTGGACTATTACAACCCAGGATTCCAAATGGCCTGTTATCCCGGGTGTAATGGGAGCAAAATAAACACAGCAGAAAAAGTTTAGACTTATATTATCCTTCACCAATTTAGAACAGCAATGTGTACACTATGTAGAGTGATAAGTATAGTGCACTCCACGGTAAGCAAGGCAGAATAGAAGCCACAAGATAGCAGACCGTGCTTCAACCAGCTCTAGAATGGGAATGACAAGGGCAGACAGGAGAGTGGTACCCACATAACCTCTGCGATTGCCAAAACCATCTTCTTACTGGCTAGAACCTGGTCACTAGTTGAACAACGGGGCCCCATCATCAACTCTTAGCAACCTGGTTCGCTGTTTGGGGGAGATAGCCTGTAAATGAGGGTGTGTACATGCGCCGAATAAAGGTTACGTACTCCTTAATCTCCAACAAAAATACATTCCTAACCGGCAGTATGTGACGAAGCCTGGAAATCAGCCTTGGTTCGGCTTTCGTTGTAGAGAGGCTGCTACTGTTAAGTACAAGGCTTGGAGAAGGTATAAGAAGCATCCCACTACCTATAACAGGAACCTGCACAGGCAAGCCTGTAGGCTATCTCTAAGTGGGAAACTGACACAAAAAGAAAGCTGACTTCAAAACCTGGTGGTCTTTGGTCAAGGACAGATAAGGTTATTCACCTGATGAACTTATTCAGCCTATAAATCAACAGGATGGGACCATCTCTACTAGCAGTCAGGAGAAATCTGACCTCTTTCCTAAACACTTTGCTGCCGAGATGCAAGTTCCTGATCCAAGAAGGGACTCTTCTTGGCTAGCCGAAAGAACTGTGTTAAAGTATTCAGTGGTGACAATATGGCAGGATGAGGTGTATCTTATACTTTAATTGCTGGACCAGAAAAGGCTGTGGGCCCAAATAAACTGAATCCAATATTGCTGAGAAGATTTGCAGACCAGCTAGTAGCACCTCTATCAGCACTGCGTAGCACAGTATAAGTGGCCTTCTCAGTGGAAAGCGGAAATGAGCAACTGCAGACCAGTATTACCCATGTCAATCACTGGCAAGATTCTTGAAATAATAATCTCACGGCAGATGACAAGAGTTCTTCGACTACTTCTCACTTCTTTGTGACCATCAATATAGTTACTATGCTGCAGATCTGTTGTTAAACCTTTCCAGTAAATGATACCAGCAATGTCCAGTAGCACTGGACATTGCTGATGCTTTCGACCGAATATGGCACCAGGGACTTTTGGCAAAATTGCAAGCACTGGGAATTGCAGGCTCTATACTATGTCTCCTCAGTGATTACCTTCAAGGTAATCTCTAAGCGTAGGTCTCAACGGGACAGGGCATCAAGCCTTCCTGATGGTGCAAGTGTTCCACAGGAAAGTGTGCTTGGGTCATTGTTATTGAATATCTACTTCAGTGACCTTCATTTCATCCAAGAATCCCATGCATATGCAGACGACTGTACTCTGACATTTACTTATCTAAGAGAGAAAATGCCAGCTGCTCCAAGTTACATTAATCACCAGCTTTCAGCTATATCAGCCTGGGGTAAACGGTGGCAGGTAACATTTGCTACTGAGAAAACATAAATGATGGTCTCTAGGTATCACGATGGTAATGCTGGAGCAGTGGTAAGAATGAATTGGAGAGTGTTGGTACCCGGGGACGAAGTTGATATCGTTGGTGATCTATGAAAACAAGCCATGTCACTTTGTAAATTTTGCAAACAAAGCGGCCAGGAAGCTTACAGAACTTCGACGTATCTCGCATCTGCTCGACAGTAGAGGTTGCAAAATTCTTTACGAAGCACAAGCGTACTCACACCTTGAATATATATACTTCGCTTTCTTTGATTGCTTGCCCTCCGTCTCATCTGCGATTTCTTGACAGAATAGGGAACAGAGCATTGCGACTCATCTCTCGCCTGGACCAGCCCAGATTGATCTGTCATTTCAGCAGAGCCTTCAACACCGGATGGATATGGGTGGCCTTATTGTTCTGTACAAGGCCAATATTGTCAAGGTACCACATTTAGCTCTACTCCGAGTACACCGAGAAGTGAGCTTCTACGCAACAAGACGGACATCAACAAGCAACTTCATTCTGTCTGTATCCTTCTCCAGAACATCACTTCATCTCAAATCATTTATTCCTAGGATGACTCGAGTCTGGAGAATGTTCGTACAGCAAAATATCAACGAAATAGTCAATTGATCAAATGAAATTGCTGGCCCACAGTTGGCTCCAGCTTCATGTTGTTCCATATTTGTGTCTCATAACAATAAAAAGGCTTTTATATGAGCTGATGTAGGTAACAGCTCTTATCTTGTAAATAAAGTTACGAATCCTTAATCTAACCTTGTAAAATCCTGTGTAAAGAGAGAGAGAGAGAGAGAGAGAGAGAGAGAGAGAGAGAGAGAGAGAGAGAGAGAGAGAGAGAGAGAGAAGCAGCATTCGGAGATGTGGTCTCAAAGAGAGACCTACCTCTAGAGGCTTGGCTCTGGTTCCTAGACCCACCTCTAGGGGTATGGCCTGGCTGGTAGACAGCTATCGTAATTCTTGTGGAACATGTACGCACCTTGTTGTACATGGCCTGTAACTTCGTCTCTCACCGCTCTGAGCAGTACGTTCTGTAATTATCTATGATGCACATATAATACGTTGGGTGACTATCTCCCATGGTAGGCAGCACCGGTGATGTGGGATGACTTCCCCGGGTAGTAGCTTCACGTTGAACACTACTTGCAATTATGGCCTAAGTGATGAGAGGCTAGTCATTAATAATCTAGTGCTTAATCATAATTCGTCACGGGGGAAAAAAAGAAGTCAGATTGCAGCTATTTCGTTTTTAGCTTTTACCTATATTTTTTTCGTATTCTGGAAGACTGTTGAAGGCAACACCTGATTCCGTTTACAAGTGGCTGATTTAACACGGGACTGAGTTAACACCTGGTTGAGCCAACGAGTGACTGATTCTGATCATGAAACTGTCGTGTAAACAAACTCGAGTAAGCTACTGGGTTACTGGTTCCAACTCTTCACTCGCAGTAAGTTACATTTCTGGGTCAGTCATCAGTATGTCCGAGGGAAGTAGCAGCCATGGTGGGCGCGGCAGCCATGGTGGGCACGGCAGCCATGGTGGGCACGGCGTGCAGGGTAGACCATACTTAATAACTGAATTTAATTTAATAATAATAATTTAATGTCTTTATTTACTACATGTACAAGGTATACAGACCTAGCTGACATCAATGACATACTATTATATAGAGATTCGCTTGTTTTGCAGAGCATTTCGGGAAAATTAGGCCAGTTTTGTCCCAGGATGCGACCCACACCAGTCGACTAACACCCAGGTACCCATTTTACTGATGGGTGAACATAGACAACCGGTGTAATGAAACTCGTCCAATGTTTCCATCCCTTCATCGGGAATCGAACCCGGACCCTCACCGTGTGAAGGCGAGAGCTTTTGTCACCAGGCCACGGCCACCGTAAACACACGAGAGGCTAGCTATACAGAGCTGGACACGCCCTAGGTGCTTCGCGATTCCTGTTTTCCTGCGAGTATTGTCAATATTTTGTAGTTTTCTGCAAGGTGAGGCTGGGATACACGCTCTTCATCTACGTGCACCTGCTCCTGCTCTCAGGTGCTCCAGCTTGCAGGTGTTCCTGTTTCCAGGTGCTCATGCTTGCAGGTGTTCTTGCTAGGTGTTTCTGCTAAAAGATATTCCTGTTCATAGTTGTTCCTTCTGTGTGTGGCTCGTGGCGGGTTACTGACTTTGACATATATTTTATATATCTGCCTACAGCTTCTTTATTTACAATTGCCAGTATATCTGTAGGGACCTCGGTGAAATTTTAAAGGGCCATTCTATTAGTTTTACTTTTAACTGGAGTAATAAATTTCAAAATTGTGTGTGTGTGTGTGTGTGTGTGTGTGTGTGTGTGTGTGTGTGTGTGTGTGTGTGTGTGTGTGTGTGTGTGTGTGCGCGCGCGCGCAATGTTTCGTTGCGCAGAGCAATGATCAACGACCTTTTGATCCCAGCTAGTCTCAGCTCCTGCGCACTCGACAGCTACGGCGTCTCTAGCTCTCCCTTTGCTCAGCTTCTGTCCTATTTCCAGTTGTCTTAATTTATCTCTCAGTATTATGTTAATTTACCTGTGTCCACTCAAAATTTCACAAGTTAGATATGATACACGCTGCAGACAGCGCAGTGTGTACACAGGCTGGCTTCCTCGTACCTCGTACCTCACCTGGTGAACAGCAGTGAATAGAGGTGAACAACGCTAGTTGAAAGTTACTCTTCGTTCAGTTACGCAAGACGAAGGTGTGTGGCAATTTCTGAAGTTACTTTGTATTAAGGTCATAACCGCTCCTTTCACCCCCCTAGCCATCCCCTCTCCCAGCAAATCCCCTCCCCTCAAACCCCCCGAAAGCCCACTACTTAACATAAGAATATAAGAAAGAAGGAACACTGCCGCAGGCCTACTGGCTGTCTCCACCTCTCTCTCTTTCTATCAAGGCGTAATTAATCTTTACTGAGCACATTTTAAAAGTGAGTTGTTTGGCCATATCCTTGTGTTTCATATTACAATTTTGTAGTCTTTTTGCCCTGGGTTATTATTTTATTTGTGGCGAACCGCAAAACCCATTCATACAACACACACATACACACACATATGTATATATATATATATATATATATATATACTATATAGTATATATATATATATATATAGTATATATATATAGTATATATATATAGTATATATATATGTCGTGCCGAATATGTAAAATTGGTCAATTAGCAAGAACTCATTTAAAATTAAGTCCTTTCTAAAATTTTCTCTTATACGTTTAAAGACATTTTTTTCATTAATGTTAATGTAAAAAATTTTAATTTTGCACCAAAAGAATCTTAGAAAACTTACCTAACCTTATTATAACAAGAACAATTTATTTTAGCCTAACCCAACTATATATATTTTAGATTTGTTTATAATAATTTAATACTAAACAAACAGTGAAATATATTTTTTTCGTTAGGTTAAGAATGATTTTTGCGAAATTATTGCATACACAAATTTTCACTTGTCCTACATGGCAAGATGAGCGTTGCTATTTAAGCCAAGATCGCAAGTTCTGCCTATTCGGCACGACATATATATATATATACAAAACAGTTGCTTTTTACCGATGACACTATGTTTTTGGGAGATTTTGAAGAGAAAGATGATGAGGTTAATAAAATATTTAGGTAATGAAAGACTGGATATGAGACTGGAAGTAGGGAGTATGGACGAAGTGAATATGTTCAGATATTTGGGAGTGGACTTACCGGCTGACGGGCTTATGAAAGACTGAGGCATCCATGGAGACAAAGAACGTTATCCGTGAAGGCATAGTGAATGTATGAGAGAATTGTGGCATCAACTGTCTTATATGAGTGAATCAAGTGTGCGTATTAAGCAGAGAATTCGTAGTTTGAAGATTAGAAGAAGGTACGGGGTTACTAAAAGGGTTGTTGAGGTGGTGTGGATATTTAGAGACGATGGAGAAAAATGAGATTACTTGGAGGGCGTATAAATTTGTAGTGGAGGGAAGACGGGGTAGGAGTCGTCCTAGGAAAGATTGGAAGGAGGAAATAAAAGAAGTTTTGAATGCGAGGAGCTTGGTCATCCAACAGGCTTGTGTAAGCAAGGTTACATTTCTAAAGGGATTCAGGGAAATCAGTTAGCCTGACTTAAGAGTTCTGGAGGTGGAAGTACAGTGGTTGTTCTCGGGAGGAGGAGTGGAGGTGTTGCAGTCTTGACGCGCATCTGAACTGTAGTATCGGAAATTCTCTCAGTGTATTTAAGTACATCTTTGTACATCAGGTGAGGTTTAAGGTGTGTGTACTCACCTATATGTAGCTGCATGGGTTTAGTCTTAGCTCTTGGTCCCGTTTCTTAACCTGTCGTTTGCTAGACTCACTCCCTCCTAGCCTCCCTCGGAAAGGGATCATTCTGCTTTCCGACCACCTTGAAACCGAAGAAATACTTCCTGACATTCCCGTAGTCCACCTGTCTCTTTAACTTCCAGCTGTGTTCCTAGCTCCCTTTCTCGTCTGAGTATTCTGATTACTGTTATCATATCTTCTGCTCTCTAATGTCGTTAGATTCAATTCTATTAGCTTCTCATAGCTCAGGAACAAGCCTTGGTGCGTACCTCTGCAAGCTCCAGTTACTTAATATGCTTCCTCAGGTGTGGGTTTTCATATTGGTGCTGTGTTCTCCAAGATGGGCCTGACATTTGTTGTATAAATTATCAGGAATAACTCTTTATTGAGATTCCTGAAGCACACTCACAGATCTGACGGGTGAGTATTGATTGGCTGCAGAGGTTATTCGACTGTTGAGTCTCTAGCGAAATGCTAGGTACTATATTCACCTTTAGGCCTTTTTCTTCGAGTCAGGTCTGCAGTTTCTGTCCTACGAAATTATACAACGTTCAGGTTTCTGTTCCCTTTACTGATCTTCATCACCTCGCTCGTATTTACCGGGGCTGAGTTCAAGCAGTCACTTATCCGACCAATCTTGCAGTTTGTCCAGCTTCATCAATTTTACGTCATCAACAAACTGGGACACATCTGGCTCAATACCACATGGGATAACATTCACATAAACCACATCAGTACTGGTCCAAATACCGATCCATGCGCAACCCCGCTTGTTACACTTTCCCATTCTAACATCTCTTCCCAGACAATAACTCTTTGCCTCCTTCCTCTTAGGTACTCTTTGATACACTGGAGTACGTTCCCTGTTATTCCTCACTGCACCTCAAGATTTTCTCCCGGTCTCATGTAGGGTACTGTATCAAATGCATTCCTGCAATCTAAGAAAAAGTAATCCACGCAGTCTCTGTCTCTCTCCTGTCTCACTTTATTTTGGCATAGTATTCCGTCTGGCTAGTAAAACAAGATTTACTATTACAGAACCCGTGATGGTTACTGCTTACGAAGCAGCTTCTCTCCAAGTGCTCTACCATTCTCTGATTGTCTTCTCCATTACCTTGAATATAGAGATTACATTCACTGTCTTCTAAATCTCTGGCAACTGTCCTGTGTTCATTGACTTGTAGATCTCAACTAATGGTTCGGACAGTGCTTTTGTTCCCTCTCGCAGAATCTATGGTGACACTGTCAGGTCCCACTGCCTTTCATGTTTTCAGCTCCAATTTTTTTATATTTTCCTATACTGAGTGTATGGTGTCCATGGTATGTATGGTGTGTATACATGTGGTGTGTGTGTGTGTGTGTGTGTGTGTGTGTGTGTGTGTGTGTGTGTGTGTGTGTGTGTGTGTGTGTGTGTGTGTGTGTGTGTGTGTGTGTGTGTGTGTGTGTGTGTAATGGCTGTAGAAGTGAACACTCAACACAAGGAATCCACAACCCAGGAATGACTCATTCTGGGAGGAGGGGTACCAGAGGAGGGAGATGTGAATGTCTGGTGGTGCCTTAGGATGGTGGGGTGGCGGGGAAGGAGGTTTGGGAGGTTGGGAAAGAATGAAAAGATGTTAAAGAAGAGAGGAAGAAGGGGTGGGGAAGTAAGGGAGAAAGAGAGGAGGGGAAGCGGGGTGGGCAGGTGCTGGAGGGAAAGGGAGGTGGGCTAGGGCAGGAGGAAGGTAGAAGGGGTGGCGGAGGTTGGAACAGGTTTCCAAGTCTTCCTGAATTACCTGAATTATAAAACAGCAATATGCAATATTCTTCAGGAGTACTGACCGTAAGTACACTGCTGAACACTCATTTGTACAGTTTTATTGAGATGCGAAATGTTGTGGGAAGGTAGTGCTTGTTGTCGCTATCTCCCTCTCCCTATCTCTACATCCTTCCTCAACACCTTACTCTCTACCTTTCTTTTTCTCTCTCTGTCCATCCTTCATCACACCATCTCTCTCTCTCTCTCTCTCTCTCTCTCTCTCTCTATATATATATATATATATATATATATATATATATATATATATATATATATATATATATATATATATATATATATATATATATATATATATATATATATATATATATATTCCCTACCTCCTCCACCCTCTGTTTTTTTTTTCTTTTTAGCTCCAAATGTCTTTGTGTTCCCCCATCAAGATTTCTAATAGTCGAAGAGTCAGATGGGTTGGCAAATGTTGATAATGATTTTTTATTAGCATGATGCCTATAATTTTACAAAACGTGTGACAGCATTGAGTAGTTCTCTTCTTACTCTGATTTATAATCTGGCGTTTCACCACACTTGTTTTCTTCCAGCTTCGTATTTCCACTGGTGTCTGATATCACCCTGAGTGAAGATGTTCCTAGTATGTTCGTAACACTGTTTAATTTTATATACCTGACCGATGTCATCTTTGTTATCATTTAACGTTTTTCATTTATGTACTTTTTTCAGGTACATAGTGATAGTGACCTTAAGTTACTGAAGATGGTAATGTGTGCTGTGTGAAAATAACAGAACTGTTGCATGCTTACATTGGATACTTAGAAATTGGACGACACTCGTGAAAGGCATTTGCAAGATAGTAACTGTATCTTTCATGGAGCATGAGGTGTAATTTCCAGTGAAGAGCAGTTAGTAAGTCCCAAGACACAGCAGTCATAGTTCACTCTCCTGGAAACACTAACAACACGCTAACACAAAAATTACTGGATATTACAGATGTTTTAGAGAAAAAAAAACAGATTCCAGAAACTATTTACCACAGGCAAAGCAGAAGTGTTTTCTCAACGAAAAGCGACTTAGAAACTCTCAGAAGAAGACCAAAGATCCTCAGACAGAGATTGAAAATTTAAGTACGATTGGTTACATCACCAACCAGTCATCAGATTCAAGGGTATATGATCAAATCTGCATTTTTTGTGAGTGTCGAATGCTACAAAAGAACATCAACAAGGAAAAAAATGGTATTAATATTGGTAGAATTACCGATAATATGTTAAGTAAAACGACAAAAATGCAACTAATTTGACATTTTATCGCGGCAACGTTTCGCTCTCCAGGAGCTTCATCAAGCCGGCTTAATAAAGCTCCTGGAGAGCGAAAAAAAATTGATTCAAGTAACAGTTATGAATTGATGAGACACTCCGAGATTTTCCCCTTCACAACAATGACAAGATGTTATCAATTACCAGTGGGGACACAGGAGCAGCAGTAGCACACTGTAATGATTCGTACTACAAGGTTACCTGGAGGTTATTCCAAGGTGTGTACAACATTTACATAAGATGAACATCTTGTTGAGGATTCACAAGACGGGGCTGATGCTTACACAACTGCTGAAGAAGATAACAGTGAATTCTTGAAATATATTCGAAAAGACACCATTCCAGACACATGCATTGTTCTTATGACTAATCATCAAGCAAAACGCAGTTATAAAGAGGGGGCACCTCACACAACTTAAGAACATCGTAACTGGTAATGCTGTTGTTGTACAGAGCGATAGAAACTGGAGTATGCATCAGCAGTTAGGCTTCCACTCTTCACACTGAACTGTCTGATATGCTCCATGCACTCATATGCGTCCATGCATTCATCACTGACGCATTAGTTGTGATTCCCTATCATCTATAAATACTCTTCGCTCTGTCAGTGTTAATTGTGACATGCTATTGACTGAAGCTAGACGTAGACATTGTCGAACTGTAGACAATGGATCAGAATACACCTTTTATGGATTTCCTCTCACCGTTACTTTCATATGCATGATAAAGTTAATGACTTGGCAGACTAGTAGTTTGAGGGTAATAATGTAAACAGAAATCTATCTAAACTTCATATACCATCATTTTATCATGCAAGAAGCGCCACATGTCTAAGGTACATCCGACAAAATTAGCAGACTCCTGCATGTCACTACTGGACGGCTTCGGTTGTGCTACAGTAAACTCATCTTGTTTGCATTACTAACTGAATGTAAACACAACCAAATGTAAACTTTGCCGGAGGAACTATTTTTTTTATTTTTTTTTATTATCACACCGGCCGATTCCCACCAAGGCAGGGTGGCCCGAAAAAGAAAAACTTTCACCATCATTCACTCCATCACTGTCTTGCCAGAAGGGTGCTTTACACTACAGTTTTTAAACTGCAACATTAACACCCCTCCTTCAGAGTGCAGGCACTGTACTTCCCATCTCCAGGACTCAAGTCCGGCCTGCCGGTTTCCCTGAATCCCTTCATAAATGTTACTTTGCTCACACTCCAACAGCACGTCAAGTATTAAAAACCATTTGTCTCCATTCACTCCTATCAAACACGCTCACGCATGCCTGCTGGAAGTCCAAGCCCCTCGCACACAAAACCTCCTTTACCCCCTCCCTCCAACCCTTCCTAGGCCGACCCCTACCCCGCCTTCCTTCCACTACAGACTGATACACTCTTGAAGTCATTCTGTTTCGCTCCATTCTCTCTACATGTCCGAACCACCTCAACAACCCTTCCTCAGCCCTCTGGACAACAGTTTTGGTAATCCCGCACCTCCTCCTAACTTCCAAACTACGAATTCTCTGCATTATATTCACACCACACATTGCCCTCAGACATGACATCTCCACTGCCTCCAGCCTTCTCCTCGCTGCAACATTCATCACCCACGCTTCACACCCATATAAGAGCGTTGGTAAAACTATACTCTCATACATTCCCCTCTTTGCCTCCAAGGACAAAGTTCTTTGTCTCCACAGACTCCTAAGTGCACCACTCACTCTTTTTCCCTCATCAATTCTATGATTCACCTCATCTTTCATAGACCCATCTGCTGACACGTCCACTCCCAAATATCTGAATACGTTCACCTCCTCCATACTCTCTCCCTCCAATCTGATATTCAATCTTTCATCACCTAATCTTTTTGTTATCCTCATAACCTTACTCTTTCCTGTATTCACCTTTAATTTTCTTCTTTTGCACACCCTACCAAATTCATCCACCAATCTCTGCAACTTCTCTTCAGAATCTCCCAAGAGCACAGTGTCATCAGCAAAGAGCAGCTGTGACAACTCCCACTTTGTGTGTGATTCTTTATCTTTTAACTCCACGCCTCTTGCCAAGACCCTCGCATTTACTTCTCTTACAACCCCATCTATAAATATATTAAACAACCACGGTGACATCACACATCCTTGTCTAAGGCCTACTTTTACTGGGAAAAAATTTCCCTCTTTCCTACATACTCTAACTTGAGCCTCACTATCCTCGTAAAAACTCTTCACTGCTTTCAGTAACCTACCTCCTACACCATACACTTGCAACATCTGCCACATTGCCCCCCTATCCACCCTGTCATACGCCTTTTCCAAATCCATAAATGCCACAAAGACCTCTTTAGCCTTATCTAAATACTGTTCACTTATATGTTTCACTGTAAACACCTGGTCCACACACCCCCTACCTTTCCTAAAGCCTCCTTGTTCATCTGCTATCCTATTCTCCGTCTTACTCTTAATTCTTTCAATTATAACTCTACCATACACTTTACCAGGTACACTCAACAGACTTATCCCCCTATAATTTTTGCACTCTCTTTTATCCCCTTTGCCTTTATACAAAGGAACTATGCATGCTCTCTGCCAATCCCTAGGTACCTTACCTTCTTCCATACATTTATTAAATAATTGCACCAACCACTCCAAAACTATATCCCCACCTGCTTTTAACATTTCTATCTTTATCCCATCAATCCCGGCTGCCTTACCCCCTTTCATTTTACCTACTGCCTCACGAACTTCCCCCACACTCACAACTGGCTCTTCCTCACTCCTACAAGATGTTATTCCTCCTTGCCCTATACACGAAATCACAGCTTCCCTATCTTCATCAACATTTAACAATTCCTCAAAATATTCCTTCCATCTTCCCAATACCTCTAACTCTCCATTTAATAACTCTCCTCTCCTATTTTTAACTGACAAATCCATTTGTTCTCTAGGCTTTCTTAACTTGTTAATCTCACTCCAAAACTTTTTCTTATTTTCAACAAAATTTGTTGATAACATCTCACCCACTCTCTCATTTGCTCTCTTTTTACATTGCTTCACCACTCTCTTAACTTCTCTCTTTTTCTCCATATACTCTTCCCTCCTTGCATCACTTCTACTTTGTAAAAACTTCTCATATGCTAACTTTTTCTCCCTTACTACTCTCTTTACATCATCATTCCACCGGAGGAACTATTCTCACAAAATCTCGAATTCGGAGCACCTCACAAATGATCAAGATATTATAAACTTTATGATCCACAATGGCATATTACCAGCCGTTCAGGAATAATACCATCACTTAGCCGATTTAAATAACCACATTGTAAGCCTTTGTGACTGATTTCATGATGAGTAAACTCATCACCATTATTCCGAATTCATTAAACTGGTAAATAGTTCATTATCACTGTAACGTGGAAGGCAAACACAAATGTTGGAGCCCAGTTTCTGGACCCATTATTTATTTCTGTAATTCTTTGACAATATAGAGATGGGTACCCAAATGTTGGGTATGGGAGAGTATGATATAGATATCAACCTAAACTAACTGGCTCAAGAACTATAGTGACTGAGAAACATTACGCAGAGTACTAGTTTATTAATGGGAGACTCATGTGTGTGAACACTGCTTCGTGTACCTACCTATGGAAATAAATGGCATAAAATACTGACACAATGTAAATATAAACACATATGCAGTATAATGTGATCCTTTATTGACAACGTTTCGCCCACGCAGTGGGTTTTATCAAGTCACAAACAGATCTACCTGGGTGAAACATGCCTGAGTATTTATAGGATGAGAATGCTGGGTCAGGTGGGGAAAGCTGCATGTGACAATCTTCCGAGTAGAGTGATAGTCTAAAAAATTATCCTGGAATCATCACTTATCTGTACATCCAACAACTTCAACCAGAACAACGGTTTCTGTAACATAGCTGAACCTCTTGCCAAGAAACTTCTTCATCGATATCCCACATAAGAACATAAGAATGGAGGAACACTGCAGAAGGTCTGCTCGTATACTTATCCAATCTCTTTTAAAAGCTACTCAAGATTTTAGAATATCACTCTACTCACAAGATTGTCACATACAGCTTTCTCCACCTGACGCAGCATTCTCATCCTATAAATACTCAAGCATGTTTCACCCAGGTAGATCTGTTTATGACTTGATAAAGCCCACTGCGTGGGCGAAACGTTGTCAATAAAGGATCACATTATACTGCATATGTGTTTATACTTCCAGTGTACCTACCTACTTGGTGCAATGGAGACGGGCAGAGAGAAAGGGAGAGGGTTACAGTAAAGGGGAAAGGAGTAGAAGAAAGGGGAGAGGAGAGAAAAATGGAGGAAAAAAAGAGGGGGGGGGGGAGGCAGAGGAGAAAGGAGAAGTGGTTGTGGTTCACCTGTCAGAAGACTTCCACTCCGTGTAGCTTGTGGTCAAACAAGCACCCCATCTGCAAAGCTCCTGGTCACTTCGGCGACGTCAGCCGCCGCTGACTTTCGGATCCATCTCTTCAAACCTTCAAGATAACTACATAAGATATGACGACAAATTACCCACCTCGAACCCAAGCTCCTCTTATAAACCTGACACCTCGATACCTTCCCAGGAGCTAGACTATGAGTCATCATCTTAGAAATACCAATGCTAGATATCAAACTGCTGAATGATGTTACACAATGCCGACAAATACTGTTATTTCTACTGTCTCTAGCGCTGTATTCGCTTGTATTGGATTGAAGAAACCTGTTGTGTAGCCGAAACGTTTTAACTATAAAGTTAGCCAAATACTGTACATGTCTCTTACTCATCTCAGTGGTTGAGCGAGGGTCTGACAATCTTGGGACCGACAATGCGCAAGTTCGAATCTCGTTCGTCCCAGAGAATTATTACTTCAGTTTATTATATTTTTTCAGCGTACTCGACATATTGAAACCGATTCGACTAACTGGTCGAGTTCCAGAGCCAGGCATTGTGAAAACAGTTAGAGCGGTACAAAGCTTTCTTCATACGAGGCCTCGTTCACATGTAAGTTTTTCTTCTTAGTTTTCTAGAGAAGTTTGTCCACAGGCGAAACGTCTCAATAATGGTTTCAAAAAACCGACAAGTTGATAAATGAGACACTTGTGCAACATCTGGTGTCTTTATTCTGGAAACGTTTCGCCAGCCAGTGACTTCTTCAGTCGAATGCAGAGAAGCAGTTCCTTGGTGCAGTTGTATCCTTATTTAAGTCTAAACTTGAAAAAGATAACATGTGAGCGAAACGTTGCCCAAATAAAGCTTGTTCAGTTATAAATGTCTATGGTAAGAACACGCAAATAGAGATCCTGAGCCTTACTGACGAGGTATCGCCCATACAGTGGGCTTTATCAAGGCATCTATATATGACTTGAAGAAGTCTACCGGTATGAGCGAAACAGTGTAGATTTATGAAAGGATTAAGATACAACTATCACACACACACACACACACACACACACACACACACGGTAGCTTGACCTGGTCTAACCTGTGCTCGCCGCTAGTGCTGCCGCTCCTTCACACGACCTACATAAGAGCAGGTAATTTTGTTGGAGGTGGTGGAGAGGGGAGAGGATGAGGAGAGTGAAGGAAGGGGAGAGAAGAGAGGGAAGAGGCGAGGGTAGGGACAGGGTGAGAAGTGAGTAAGGGAGAGAAAGGTGGGAAAGAGAAAAGATTGGGGAGGGAGTTGGTGGGGAAGGAAAAAAAGGGGGCGGAGCAGGGAAGAAAGGGGTGGATGTACAGGGATGTGGAAGGGTGGTGAAAAATTGTGTAAAAAAAAGGAAGGTAGGGGGGGTTGGGAGGGAGGACCTGCGTTGGGGTAACTGGGGTGAGGTAAGGTGGGGTAAGGTGATGTGAGGTGGGGTGGGGTGAAGTGAGGCCAGGTTAGGTGAGGTGGGGTGAAGTGAGGCCAGGTTAGGTGAGGTGGGGTGAAGTGAGGCCAGGTTAGGTGAGGTGGGGTGGTAGTGGATTCAGTAAGGTAGGAATGGAGTGGTTGTTGGGGTGGCTAAGGGTTGGGTGGGGGGTTGGGGTGGGGTAGGAGTGGGGGTGGGGGTGGTGAGGGGAGGAAGGTCACACCTGCTGGACAGGTTCTTCACCAGGTGTGGAGAGAAAGGTCACCACTGCCTAATTATAGCTCCCCCAGTGCCAGGTGGCTCTCCAAAAGCTGGCTCTAGAGGTGGCTCTTGCTGAGGTGACACTCTTACCGGACTACGTTTTACTTCGTCCTGGAAGTTTCGGTGCGTCCCAGGAATTTCGGTCCGTCCAAGCAGTTCGGTCAATACTGAACCATTATTAGGTCGAGAACAGACCCACCCGACGCCCAGTGATATAATTCTATATTATGGGTTAGTTGTGAATTGTTGAAACCAAGATATTGCTGCAGTCACAATGTTGTTACAATCACGATATTGTTACAGTCACGATATTGTTAGTCACGATATTGTTGCAGTTACGATGTTGTTACAGTCACGATATTGTTACAGTCACGATATTGTTAGTCACGATATTGTTGCAGTTACGATGTTGTTACAGTCACGATATTGTTACAGTCACGATATTGTTGCAGTCACGATATTGTTGCAGTCACGATATTGTTACAGTTATAATATTATTACAGTTATGATATTGATACAATTGTAATACTGTTACAGTCATGATATTGTTAGTTACGATATTGCTGCAGTCACGATATTGTTACAGTCACGATACTGCTGCAGTCACGATATTGTTACAGTCACGATATTGTTAGTTACGATATTGCTGCAGTCACGATATTGTTACAGTCACGATACTGCTGCAGTCACGACATTGTTACAGTCACGATATTGTTAGTTACGATATTGCTGCAGTCACGATATTGTTACAGTCACGATACTGCTGCAGTCACGATATTGTTACAGTCACGATATTGTTAGTTACGATATTGCTGCAGTCACGATATTGTTACAGTCACGATATTGTTAGTTACGATATTGCTGCAGTTACGATATTGTTAGTCACGATACTGTTGGTGTGTTGTAATAACACGGTGCATGGTAGATGATTTGTGTAAATAACACGGTGCATGGTAGATGATTTGTGTAAATAACACGGTGCATAGTGACTGATTTATGTTTTTCACACGTACACGATTGTCGATTTGTGTCACCACGTACACGATGGTTGATTTGTGTCACCACGCACACGATGGTTGATTTGTGTCACCACGTACACGATGGTTGATTTGTGTCACCACGCACACGATGGTTGATTTGTGTCACCACGTACACGATGGTTAATTTGTGTCACCACGTACACGATGGTTGATTTGTGTCACCACGTACACGATGGCCAGATGGTGTCATTCACCTTATATATGAGGCAGATAATGATAAAAGTCGACTAATTGGGAATAAAAACCCTTGGTGGTACAGGATCCTTTTATGCAACGTTTCGTCCAATGCTACCCATTCCTGCGTACCCGATAAAAGTCCAGCCTTGGGCGAAACGTTGTATTAGAAACAGAAGGATCTTCTGCTAGCAACGTCTTTATTCCCACCGAATTAGATGACCATCTGGTTATCATATAACGATCTCTTCAAGAGTGAGGGGGTGGGGGAGGGGAGGAGGAGGGAGAAGGGGGGCGAAGTTCCTGTTCCAAGGAATTATATTACCCTCCCCTTTCCTCTGATCAAGCTTGATTGCCTCAGATTCCTCACTAGCTGTATATAACCTATACGGGTTTAGTGTCCCCATCCCGACTTAAAGGTATAATCCCGAAATAAGTAACGTGGTTGAGGAGTGACGTCTCTCCAGCACCTGGCTCGTGGTAATGACCTCAAACCCACTAAGACTTATGAATGAGTCCACTCATAATACTTTCACTTAGCAACCTCTAGCCTAGGGGTGCCCCAATCTATATATACACACTTTCTGAGGAACCCCGTCTATACACATGCCTCCACTAGGGGCCCAGCCTATACACTTGCCCAGAGTCCAGCCTAAACATTTATCAGGGGCTCATCCTACATACTCGTTAGGGACCTATCCTATACACTTGTCAGAAACAAAGCCTATACACTTATCAGGAGTCCAGCCTACACATTTCCCAGAGGCTCTGCGTACATACACACTTGTCAGGGATCTAGCCTATTTTGCTGGCGTTCCAGGCTAAACACCTGATAAAGGCTCTGCCTATTCACTCGCTGGGGATCACTGGATATATATCAACTTGGCAGGAGTCCAGCCTACACCTTTTCCACTGATCCAGCCTATGCAAGTGCTGGAGTTCCAACCTATATAAAAATAATTCAGTGTTCTACATAAGTACCAGAGAAACTACAGAATTTAACTGATGGTTTAGTTCCCAAACCTCAGTAACAACACAATGACTCTGACAGTTATATCCATCAACAGGTGTTCCAATCGATAATAATCACCAACATGTGTCAGATTTGATTATTTTTACCTACAGATGTTGAAGACTAATAATTTCGAACACAGGTGTAGCAATCTATTACCCCCCCCCCCCAGCATGTGTTGTGGTAGAGTGTATTCACACAGCTCTAGATCAAATATTGTTTAACCTGATCTATGAGACTAACTCATACCTGCAATTAGTTTGAGAGCTTTTTTTCTACTTTCGTAATCTGGCTTGAGGGATGGCTTCCCTGATGACCGTCTGACAAGCCAGAAATTTGCTGACCGCGGCCTACAGACCTACAAAGACTTAACAATAGGGCTGTTTCTAGACATTTTGCAAGAACTTGTCTAGTTTCCTCTAGAAGACTTTTAACCTTTTCCCAACTAACATCTCTTACATCTGTTAGCAAAAAGATTGAAAAGTCTTGGACCTCTGATGATGACACAGTTCTCTGTGTCTTTAGCACCCTTGCCTTTCTCTTGGATTATTATACGCTTCCTCTTGTATGCAAAACGGGAGGGAGTTGAAAGATAGCATCAGAACCTTGTAACATTGCAGGAAAGAGGATAAAATCCGAGCAAACACGTTCAAAGTGAGCGTTTTTGCTAGAATTCCTCTTGTATATAACCAGCAGGTTTAAACCCTAATTATTTTTCTTTAATAGACTGTATAGATCTCGTCTCCATTTCAACGCATATTCCGAATGCTCTAACAAGATTCCAGTAAATGTTTCTAGTATATTTTCTTGCTTGTATATTCTACCTGCCTAAGTACGGCTGAGTGGATTTCCAGCAAAAAACAGTGAGTCCTCGGTCCGACACAACCCAGACAGTTGAACCCTGAGGAAATAATACCTTTCTGTGTGCTCAGAGTGAAGACGTCGTACACGCACTCTCACTCTGCTCATTCCTAGCTGAAGGCATATGACTCCTGTTTCATTCTCTTTTTGCTTCCAGTAAATTACAACTGAATTATAATTTTCTTTTACGTGCTGCTAAAACCTAATGTGAAATTCAATTCCATGATAGATTTTATTCTCTGTGTAAATTAGTGCTGTATACTGATTGTAAAAATTTGTATTTCATATTTCTCCGCTGACTGAGGAGGTACTGCAGTCCATCCTGACAAGTTTACCTGGGTAGCGGTTTATGGAGAGCACCGAGTATGTTCCATTCATTCGGTGTGTATCCCACAACCACTTCTTGCATTTCCTATAATCAGCCAAGCCAGTAATTATGGCTCTGCAATTTGTTGGAACCCCTAACTTAACTGTCAATTGCTGCACGTTGTAAATGCCAATCAATAAGGGCGCGCGGTTGATTCTAGACGAACTGACATTATACCTATACCACTGATGTGGAATCAGTCTCTTACTTGCTGTAGCTGATTACACATCCTGGTCTGTTTTGTACAAGTTTACAAGCCAATAGTAGTGATCATAATTACATTGCTCTCTCTTATTATTATACTTACTCATAATGGAATATGCCAACTTTGTTGCTCTATTGCATACTCCGTAAATATTTCAAATATTGGTGGTGGGAATATATAGTATTCAAAAGTACCCTTGGCCCTGGCCTTTGACTTTTACTGGTTAATTATTTTGTGGCCAGGTACTACAGGTCTTCTAATTCGTACCTGTGCGTGTAATACAGTCCCCCATACCTAACCTGGCAAAATAAAAAACTAGTGAAATTAAACCCATCAGTGGAAAGGAAGGAAAAGGGAATATGGGGGGGGGGTGTCTTGATGCTTCTAGGGGGATGTTGTTTCAAGAAATCTAAGCAATCGTCCCCATCCTTCTACTGAACTTGATTACCGTCCATTTCCCAGGCAAGGTTTGACCCCCTGTCATCTACTATACATGTCTAATTAAATTGTGCTAAATTCTATGCAGTTCTTTGATTTCACAGTGTTTATATTTATATTTTATTAATAAAGTTCGGTGGGTCATCTAAATTGAGAGGTCAGCACGGAGCTGAGAGGTCAGCACGGAGCTGAGAGTTCAGCACGGAGCTGAGAGTTCAGCACGGAGCTGAGAGTTCAGCACGGAGCTGAGAGGTCAGCACGGAGCTGAGAGGTCAGCACGGAGCTGAGAGTTCAGCACGGAGCTGAAAGGTCAGCACGGAGCTGAGAGTTCAGCACGGAGCTGAGAGGTCAGCACGGAGCTGAGAGTTCAGCACGGAGTTGAGAGTTCAGCACGGAGCTGAGAGTTCAGCACGGAGCTGAGAGTTCAGCACGGAGCTGAGAGTTCAGCACGGAGCTGAGAGTTCAGCACGGAGCTGAGAATTCAGCACGGAGCTGAGAGGTCAGCACGGAGCTGAGAGTTCAGCACGGAGCTGAGAGGTCAGCACGGAGCTGAGAGTTCAGCACGGAGCTGAGAGGTCAGCATGGAACTGAGAGTTCAGCACGGAGCTGAGAGGTCAGCACGGAGCTGAGAGTTCAGCACGGAGCTGAGAGGTCAGCACGGAGCTGAGAGTTCAGCACGGAGCTGAGAGGTCAGCATGGAACTGAGAGTTCAGCACGGAGCTGAGAGGTCAGCACGGAGCTGAGAGTTCAGCACGGAGCTGAGAGGTCAGCACGGAGCTGAGAGTTCAGCACGGAGCTGAGAGGTCAGCATGGAACTGAGAGTTCAGCACGGAGCTGAGAGGTCAGCACGGAGCTGAGAGTTCAGCACGGAGCTGAGAGGTCAGCATGGAGCTGAGAGTTCAGCACGGAGCTGAGAGGTCAGCACGGAGCTGAGAGGTCAGCACGGAGCTGAGAGTTCAGCACGGAGCTGAGAGTTCAGCACGGAGCTGAGAGGTCAGCACGGAGCTGAGAGGTCAGCACGGAGCTGAGAGGTCAGCACGGAGCTGAGAGGTCAGCACGGAGCTGAGAGGTCAGCACGGAGCTGAGAGGTCAGCACGGAGCTGAGAGGTCAGCACGGAGCTGAGAGGTCAGCACGGAGCTGAGAGGTCAGCACGCTTCTGGCAAAACAGTTGTTGAATGAATGATAGTGAATGTTCTTTTTTTTGTGGGGGGGGAAGGGGGGTGTTTCCCTGCCTCGGTAGAAGACAGGCGATGTATTAATAAAACTCTTATCAAGTTTTTAAGTTACTAAGTCAGTAATAATATTTTTGGCTTCTTAACTTCTTTGTCATGTCACCAATTTATATCGCATATTATGATGAGAATCCCTCTTATTGCTGACTTTAAGTTACAACAACTTAGTTGGCATGTAAACACAAAAGGGTATCCAGGTGAGACTGGACATCTTGGTCTCTGGGAACCATGATGAAAACTAATGTTTTCTTTTATCAGAGGAGTCCTGTCTATATTACGATGGAAATTATTAAACCAGTGTTGTGGTTACACGTGTTATGGGTAACAACCTCTGAAAGATTAAATCTAAATCACTTCACTCTTGAAATGCATATACCTTATAGAAATGATATATATATATATATATATATATATATATATATATATATATATATATATATATATATATATATATATATATATATATATATATATATATATACAGATGCAAAAATAAAGGGAAAAGTGAATTACAACTCCAGGTCTTTCGTGTTACAGTCAACTTGTTTTCAGGGGCTTGCAATAGTGTAAAGCAATGGAGAGAAACCCAAGTCGGTGTGTCTATCAGTGGCCAACCGAGAGGTGGGGCCAGGATCTTGGCTTAAACAGCAACGCTCATCTTGCCATATAGGACAAGTGAAAATTTGTGTATGCAATAATTTCGCCAAAATCATTCTGAACCTAACGAAAAAAATATATTTCACTGTGTTTGTTTAGTATTAAATTATTGTAAACAAATCTAAAATATATTTAGCTGGGTTAGGTTAAAATAAATTGTTCTTGTTATAATAATGTTAAGTAAGTTTTCTAAGATTCTTTTGCTGCAAAATTAAAATTTTTTACATTAACATTAATGAAAAAAATATATTTTTAAACGTATAAGAGAAAATTTTAGAAAGGACTTAATTTTAAATGAGTTCTTGCTAATTGACCAGTTTTTACATATTCGGCACGACATATATGTATATATATATATATCTATATATATATATATATATATATATATATATATATATATATATATATATATATATATATATATAAGACCACAGTAAACAGGTAATATCAGAATATGCAAAACAACCACTGTGAAAGAATAGTGAAATTCTAATCGCTTTCGTGACTTCTCACATTATCGAGGAACTATAAAAAACAATTCATCAATGGAAGGCATATAAAGGGTCGAGACCACATCTCACCATCACATCCCACAACAAAGCAACACCTGACGCGCGACGACACCCGACTCATAAGAAAGGAGGAACACTGCAACAGGCCTGTTGGCCCAACTAGGCAGGTCTTTCACGACATCCCATTAACAAAATAATTGCCCAACTCTAGTACTCTACCCAAGAATTAAGATTTATTATTTGTCCAATGTATTATTAAAACCTTCCCAAAGTTTATTAATTATAAATGAATCTAATTTATATAAAGCAAAGAAAATATTAATATCATTTTCAAAACTGCTTTTTATGAAATAAGATTCAATTATATTCCTATCGACCAAGGACTTGCTTGATACAACTGTTTCAACTTCCTGGAAATCAATTTGGATGGTTAAAATCTCTCACATGAATAAATAGAGCATAAGAATCTTGTCCAGTTCTAATGCTATATTTATGTTATGTTGTTTTAATCTCAGTTCGAGACTTTTACCAGTTTGACCATAATAAACTTTCTTATGAGTCGGGTGTCGTCGAGCGTCAGGTGTTGCTTTGCTGTAGAATATGATAGTGAGGTGTGGTCTCGACCCTTTATATGCCTTCCGTTGATGTATTGTTTTTATAGTTCCTCGATAATGTGAGAATTCATGAAAGCGCTTGGAATTTCACCATTCTCTAACAGTGGTTGCTTTGCATACACACACACACACACACAATATATATATATATATATATATATATATATGTATGTGTGTGTGTGTGTGTGTGTGTGTGTGTGTGTGTGTGTGTGTGTGTGTGTGTGTGTATGAAATCACACTGAACCATTATATAAGCAACAAATTTGTTTAAAGTGTAGTCTCCAAGACTTTTAGCATCCTCCTTTTATATACGACTTTCACAGAAATACCATCAGATTTTTAACTTGCTTCAAAGAGAATTTAATGGCTTCCACCATATGACAATCAGAGGGAATGTAGTGCATATTTTCTATTGCGTGTTCCTGTCAGCAATTAAGGCGCCTGGTCCGGGCCCGAGTCATGGGAGCAATGACACCTGGAACGATTATCAGGTAGTCAGTCAGTGATAATGGTTGGAACACTGCCAAATAGATTTCACATTTACCACGGAGTCTCCTTAGTTTGATTTTTTTATTGATTTGAGCTTGTAAGTCACCTCACATATATATGACTGACGCATGCAAAGGTTGCCAGTCACTGTTGTGGAGAAACTCAGATATTTGAGACCCTTATATCTCAGACTGACAGACATTGTTGATTAAAATTATCAGGCTAAATTAGTGTATACACGTAGGTGCCGCTTTACTCATCCACTTTATTCGTAAGAATATAATCAGCGTTGCATTATATGTGATAACTTATCTAAATTTACAGGTTTCGTGTCAGCAGTTGCTGAAATTTCTCTTCAAGTGTTAACTAAAGTGCATTTTCTTGCACGAATGCACTGACTACGGGAAAACATGCATAAAATGTTGCACGTGATTTTGTTGCAGCAGAAATTCAGCTTCGTTTTGAAAGGCTTTTATTTACTGCACAATAAGGAAATCACTGTCTTGCTGAAGCGAGAGATTAAATTCATTCGGAATCGTGAAGAAATCCTCCAGGTACGTAATTTCCGCACAGGTGATTATGATAAAATATTTCAGCAATCTCTATTTTTAAAATCGCTTTGAAAAGATTGATTTCTGTGATGTTTTCAGATCATAAATTGTCTGCATAGTTTTCACTTCAGCGAGTCATCTTCACACTTGGTGTACATATCACACCCAAGATTAAAACACAATCAACTTTTCACTGTATTTATTTGTATTTATGAAGTTAATTTCTTTTAAAACTCAAATTAACTTGAAATTTAAAAACACTACTTATTTCAAATTAATCTATTGTTATTATTATTATTATTATTATTATTATTATTTTTACTATTATATTATTATTATTATTCTCTTGTTGTTTGTAATGGTGGTAGTTGTCAATTATTAATGTTGTTCCTATTAAAATATTTGTATAAGAGTAGCATTGGGCTGTTCAGACTGTGAGTACCACTGGTACGTGATCATGTCAAGGCGGCTAGTACCAAGCAGTGTCAGCGAGCCCCTTTGGGGCGGGGCAGATGATAGACCAGAGGCCTAGCTTCTCCCTGGGAGCCCCGTGAGGGCTGGGAATGTGGCTAGGCCTGGGGACAGTTGGTCCCAAAGATGAGGGGGTACTTGTGCCTCCTCACATGGGAGACTTTGGTCTCGAGACACTCCCTAGACAGGGAGCCAAGGCCGGGTCACCACCATTGGAAAAGACCCGGGCCGGGAGAATACCGGCGAATAAAAAAGAAACAAAAAGTGGCCAAAGTCTTCCTTCATCTTCCTCGGTCATCTTCACACGTCAGATAAAAGCGTAGCTTAAGATTTCATGTAATATTTATCATTTTATATACAAGTCCCAAGCAGAACTCCGTGGAGTCACTTGTTGTGTCCTCTTGTACAGTTTTCCCGGTAAAGGTATGAATGAGTAATATGCAGGGTGATCTTTGAGACGACGTTTCGCTGAGTGTGTAGTTTTGTCACGGTTTCTTTGCTGTCATTGGCGCGTGAAGGAGAGGAGAGCCGGGGGGGGGGGGGAGAACCTTCAACTTCACTCTTCCAGTCTAGTCTAATTCAAGACATAAATGCAGCATACAGGCAGAATGATGGGAATATAAATGCACCTTCATGAACAAAGGCAGACAAGCAAGCAAGTAGCCTGGCAAGGTAGACAGTAAGATAGACAGGCAGAAGGCAGTCAGGTAAGCAGATATTCATATAGGTAAATACGCAGACAAGCATACATGCAAGCAAGCAGGCAGATAGGCAGGAATGCAAGCAGACAGGCAGGCATGTACAGAGGCAGGCAGATAGGCAAACAGACAGAAAAGCAAACGCAAATAGGAAGACAAGTGGGCAAGTAGTGAAGTAGGTAGGAAAGCAGACATGCAGATTGGTAAGCAAGCAGACAGGCAAGCAAGCAGGCTGTATCACCGTAGCTCCTGGTTGACCTCACTGGAATGCCAAGCCTGGTGTAACTTTCCACCTGTGTATAAATATAAAACAATGTCGTCGTTCTTATTCATCCCGCTCACTGAGACTCCCAGTGAAGATTTCCTTTGCCATCTGTATAATTATAACGCTTACAAGCCTACGCTGGTAAACACCCATGCCTCACTTTTATTAATCTGCAGTGGGAGTCCCAGTGAGCGAGATGGATGGGAAGGACGCTACATATTCATAAACAGAAGAGTCACCTATACGAGGCTTGGCATTCTGGCAAGGTCAACCGGGAGCTTTTATATAGACACACACATGGACACAGAGACACACACACACACACACACACACACACACACACACACACACACACACACACACACATACACACACACACACAGCGATCAGTGAAGAGGCGGGGCCAGGAGCTGAGTCTCGACCCCTGCAACCACAATTAGGTGAGTACAATTAGGTGAGTACACACACACACACACACGTTAGGAAGTATTTCTCCAGTCAGAGAGTTGTCAGGAAGTGGAACAGCCTAGAAAGTGACGCAGTGATAAATGGCTTTGAAAACCGACACGTTGAAGATTGAAACACTAATGCAACATATGGGAATCAATAAAGATTCCCATATGTTGCATTAGTATCTCAATCTTCAAAGTGACGTAGTGGAGGCAAGAACCATACATAGTTTTAAGACGAAGTTTGATAAAGCTCATGGAGCAGAGTGAGAAAGGACCTAGTAGCGATCAGTGAAGCGGCGGGGCCAGGAGCTATGGATCGACCCCTGCATCTACAAATAGGTGAGTACAAATAGGTAAGTACAAATAGGTGAATACACACACACACAGTCCTAGGACAGTGCTGTTTCTGATACATGTGAACGACATGACGGAAGGAACAGACTCAGAAGTGTCCCTTTTTGCAGATCTGAAGTTGATAAGAAGAATTCAAACGGACTAGGACCAGGCACAACTACAAAGGGATTTGGACAGGCTGCAGGCCTGGTCCAGAAACTGGCTTCTGGAGTTCAACCCCGTGAAGTGCAAAGTCATGAAGATTGGGGAAGGGCAAAGAACACCGCAGACGAAGTACGGTCTAGGGGGCCAGAGACCACAAACCTCACTCAAGAAAAAGGATCTTGGGGTGAGTATAATGTCGGGCACATCTCCTGAGGCGCACATCAACCAAACAACTGCTGTAGCATATGGGCGGATAGCAAACCTAAGAACAGCATTTCGACATCTCAATAAGGAATCGTTCAGGACCCTGTACACCGTGTATGTCAGGCCTATATTGGAGTATGCACCACCAGTTTGGAATCCACACCTAGCCAAGCACTCACGGAAATTAGAGAAAGTGCAAAGGTTTGCAACAAGACTAGTCCCGAGCTAAGGGGCATGTCCAACGAGGAGAAGTTAAGGGATACCGACCTGACGACAGGAGAGATAGGGGGCATATGATAACGACATATAAAATTCTGAGAGGAATTGACAAGATGTGACAGAAACAGGATATTCCAGAGATGGGACACAGCAGCAAGGGGTCACAATTGGAAGTTGAAGACTCAGATGAATCACAAGGCTGTTAGGAAATATTTCTTCTGCCACAGAATTGTCAGGAAGTGGAATAGTTTGGGAAGTGATGTAGTGGAGGCAGGATCCATACATAGCATTAAGAAGAGGTATGATAAAGCTCATGGAGCAGGAAGAGTGACCTAGTAGCGACCAATGAAGAGGCGGGGCCAGGAGCTGTGACTCGACCCCTGCAACCACAACTAGGTGAGTGCAACTAGGTGAGTACACACACACACACACACACACTGAAAAAAAAGATAGTCATCAGTTACCAGTTAAGGAACTGTAAGGAAGGTGTTAAAAAGTTGTGAGAATCTTAACTAGTTGGGATGACGGAGTCGTTAGTGAAAAGAAGTAATGACCAGAGGAAAGAAGACAAGAAGGGTTGCTTGAAGCATGAGAAGGAAGGTACGGCAGATGGCAGCACAGATGTGACAGCAAGAAGTGTCCAGCATTGTGGAATAGAGGTGAAAACAACAAGTGCCGTGCAGGGAGGAGCAGAGGTGAAAGTAAATATCCTGCTTTGAGGAAGAGGGATGTAAGAAAGAAGTGTCCTGCTTTGAGGAACAGGGGTGTAAGCAAGTAGTATTAACTTAAAGTGACGAAGATAAAGACATCAACTCACAGAAAATGATGCACTGTTACATCCGGATGTAAGATTTAACATTGTTACTTCAAAAAGGGATCGTCGACACTGATGAAATGCTCATGATTCAATAAATTAGAGCAATTCTTCTCTTCCTTGAATCAGATCTGATTACCTCCTGTTCTCCGGGCGCTGCATAAATCTCCCAGGTGTAGCGTTTCTCATGAACATATTACATTATTACCCATGATATAAATGCAGAGATTTTAGCTGTTTCGGGACAACTGTCTTATTGCCGACAATACTGAAGGTAAAACTCGTTGCAAAACAAGCTTTCATTGGAACAACGTATCGTGCTGTACAGTGCTTTATCATATCAAAGCTTGATAAAGTCGTGACTTGATAAATCTCTACTCATAGCGAGACACTGTCAAAAAATTAGCTAGTTCTGCAACTTTTTCTTTGCGTTAGTTAAACCTAGCTTGCGACACGCTTATCCAGATGTACTTGGATGCTACACAGAGGCTGCAAGTCGAACTGACCTGTCAGATTTACGTAGTAGGAGATAAAGTAATGAAAAACAATTTCTAGGGTCTTTTTTTGTGATTAATATTTTAAAAGAGGACGAATTGTACCAAGAATGAATTATTATTCACACGAAAATTGAGAAATATTTTGGACCTTCCCTCATCCCCCCTGTTGTAGAGGACTTAATACATACATATCCTCCCCAACACTTTCCCGTCTTCCCTTCATTCCTCCCCATCAACTGCATCATCAACACCTACTCCCCACCTCCGGACCTTTCCCCACCACTCCACTATTCACTATCCCCAACCTCCCTATGCGGCAATTCCCAAGTGATAGTAACTCCAGGTATGCTAGATGGAAATGTTTGGAGGTTCCGTAGCTGATGAAATCTTAATAGAATACTTGACGATATCTACATTGACCTGATGAAGTGTTCCAGCTCAGATTTCAACACCTTGTACGAGCCCCATCCTGCGTTATGGACTATGACTAGGAAACATTAATAATAGCTTCTGTTCGCCCTGTGTAACTAGCATACGGAAACCCATCCTCTTAATAATTATGTCACGCTTTCACATAGGGTTTTCAGCCCATTTCTAAGTTAGGTTGGGTTAGGTTAGGTTAGGTTAAGTTAGGTTGGGTTACAACGGAAAAACTTGAAATGTAAGACAGGATGACTCGAGTATGGAACACATTCGTACAGCATAATGATGTTAACGAGATAAAGTCAGTTGATCAGATGAAAATGCTGGCCCACAGATGGCTCCAACTTCATCCTGTTCCCTACTTGTATGTCTCATAACAATAAAAATGCTTTCAAATGAGCTGATGTAAGTAACAGCTCTTAGCTTGCCAATAAAGTTAGGAATCCTTAACCTGTAAATAGCTTGTCAGTAAACCTGGGGATCCTTATTAACCTAACCTTGTCAAACCCTGTGTAAAAAAAAAAGAAAAAAAAATGATTCTATTATATATATATATATATATATATATATATATATATATATATATATATATATATATATATATATATATATATATAAAATCTTGCTACTTCTACTTGCACTTAGGTCACACTACACAGACACGCACATACATATATATACATATATCTAGGTTTTTCTTTTTTTTCAATAGCTCTTGTTCTTCTTTATTTCCTCTATTCTCCATGGGGAAGTGGAAAATAATCTTTCCTCCGTAAGCCATGAGTGTCGAATGAGGCGACTAAAATGCCGGGAGCAATGGGCTACTAACCCCTTCTCCTGTATCCATTACTAAAAAAGAGAAGAAAAGCTTTATGAACTTTATAAAACTGGGTTGCTTGAATGTGCGTGGATGTAGTGTGGATGATAAAGAGATGACTGCTGATGTTGTGAATGAAAAGAAGTTGGATGTTCTGGCCCTAAGCGAAACAAATCTGAAGGGGGCAAGCGAGTTTCAGTGGAGAGAAACAAATGAGATTAAGTCAGGAGTATCTGAGAGAGTTAGAGCTAAGGAAGGGTAACAATAATGTTGAAGGATCAGTTATGGAAGCAGAAGAGGGAATATAGATGTATAAATTCAAGAATTATGTGGATTAAAATAAGGGTCGGATGCGAAAAGTGGGTCATAATAAGCGTGTATGGGCCTGAGGAAGGAAGGAGTTTAGAGAAGAGAGAGAGAGAGAGAGAGAGAGAGAGAGAGAGAGAGAGAGAGAGAGAGAGAGAGAGAGAGAGAGAGAGAGAGACTGAGAGAGATTTTGGGAGATGTTAAGCGAATGTATAGGAAGCTTTGAGCCTACTGAGAGAGTGATTATGGTAGGGGACCTAAATGCTAAAGTAGGAGTAATATTTAGAGGGTGTGGTAGGTAAGTTTGGGGTGCCAGGTGTAAATGATAATGGGAGCCCTTTGACTAAACTTTGTACAGAAAGGGGTTTAATTATAGTTAATACATATTTTAAGAAAAAGGGTATAAATAAGTATACAAGATATGATGTAGGGCGTAATGACAGTAGTTTGTTGGACTACTTATAGGTAGATAAAAGACTGTTGAGTAGACTTCAAGATGTACATGTTTAGAGAGGGGCCACAGATATATCAGATCACTTTTTAGTTGTGGCTACACTGAGAGTAAAAGGTAGATGGGATACAAGGAAAACAGAAGCAGCAAGTAAGAGAGAGGTGAAGGTTTATAACTGAGAGGAGGCAGTTAGGGTAAGATATAAACAACTACTGGTGGATAGAATGGCTAGGGGGAGTATAGGCAATGGGGTCGAAGATGTATGGGGTAGGTTTAAAAATGTAGTGTTAGAGTGTTCAGCAGAAGTTTGTGGTAGAATGATGAAGTAAAGAGAGTAGTAAGGGAGAAAAAGTTAGCATACGAAAGGTTTTTTCAAAGAAGTGATGCAAGGAGGGAAGAGTATATGGAGAAAAAAAAGAGAGGTTACGAGAGCGGTGAGGCAATGTAAAAAGAGAGCAAATGAGAGAGTGGGTGAGATGTTATCAACAAATTTTATTGAAAAGAAGAAAAAGTTTTGGAGTGAGATTAATAAGTTGAGGAAGCCTAGGGAACAAATGGATTATACAGTTAAAAATAGGAGAGGTGAGTTATTAAATGGAGAGTTAGAGGCGTCAGGAAGATGTAGGGAATATTTTGAGGAATTGTTAAATGTTGATGAAGATAGGGAAGCTGTGATTTCGTGTATAGGGCAAGGAGGAATAACATCTTGTAGGAATGAGGAAGAGCCAGTTGTAAGTGTGAGGGAAGTTCGTGAGGCAGTGGGTAGAATGAAAGGGAGTAAGGCAGCTGTGATTGATGGGATAAATATAGAAATGTTGGTTGGTGCTATTATTTAATAAACGTATGGAAGAGGGTAAGGTACCTAGGGATTGGCAGAGAGCATGCATAGTTCCTTTGCATAAAGGCAAAGGGGACAAAACAGAGTGCAAAAATTATAGGGGAATAAGTCTGTTGAGTATACCTGGTAAAATGTATGGTAGAGTCATTACTGAAAGAATTAAGATTAAGATGGACAGTAGGATAGCAGATGAACAAGGAGGCTTTAGGAAAGGTAAGGGGTGTGTAGACCAAGTGTTTACAGTGAAACATATAGATGAACAGTGTTAGGGTATAAGGGTAAAGTGTAAAGAGGTTTTTGTGGAATTTATGGATTTGGAAAAGGCGTATTACAGGGTGGATAGAGGGGCAATATAACAGATGTTGCAGGTGTATGGAATAGAAGGTAGGTTACTGAAAGCAGTGAAAAGTTTTTACGAGGATAGTGAGGCTCAAGTTGGAGTATGTAGGAGAGAGGGAGATTATTTCCCAGTAATAGTAGTCGTTACACAAGGATGTCTGAATGTCACCATGGTTGTTCAATATATTTATAGATGGGGTTGTAAGAGAAGTGAATGCGCAGGTGTTGGCAAGAGGTGTGGGGTTAAAAGATAATCTAGCACAAAGTGGGAGTTGTCACAGTTGCTCTTTGCTGATAGCATTGTGATTTTGGGAGATTCTGAAGAGAAATTACAGAGGCTGGTGGATGAGTTTGGTTGAGAAAGTGAAAGAAGGAAATTAAAAGTGAATATAGGAAAGAGTACGGTGATGAAGATAACAAAAAAATTAGGTGACAAAAGATTGGATATCATATTGGAGGGAGAGAGTATGGAGGAGGTGAATGTATTCAAATATTTAGGAGTGGACGTGTCAGCGGATGGGTCTATGAAGGATGAGGTGAGTCATAGAACTGATGAGGGGAAAAAGGTGAATGGTGCACTTAGGGGTCTATGGAGACTAAGGACTTTTTCCGTGGAAGCAAAGAGGGGAATGCATGAGAGTAGTTATACCAATACTCTTGTATGGATGTGAAGCATAGGTGATGAATGTTGCAACAAGGAGAAGGCTGGAGGCAGTGGAGATGTCATGTCTGAGGGCAATGTGTGGTGTGAATATAATGCAGAGAATTCGTAGTTTGGAAATTAGGAGGAGGTGCGGGATTACCAAAACAATTATCCAGAGGGCTGAGGAGAGGTTGTTGAGGTGCTTCGGACAGGTAGAGAGAATGGAACAAAACAGAATGACTTCGAGAGTGTATAAATCTGTAGTGGAGGGAAGGCGGGGTAGGGGTCGGCCTATTAAGGGTTAGAGGGAGGGGGTAAAGGAGGTTTTGTGTGCGAGGGGCTTGGACGTCCAGCAAGCGTGCATGAGCGTATTTGATAGGAGTGAATGGAGACAAATGGTTTTTAATACTTGACGTGCTGTTGGAGTCTGAGCAAAGTAACAATTATGAAGGGAATCAGGGAAAGCGGCAGGCCGGACTTGAGTCCTGGAGATGTGAAGTACAGTGTCTACACTCTGAAGGAGGGGTGTTAATGTTGCAGTTTTATAACTGTAGTGTAAGCATGCCTCTGGCAAGACAGTGATGGAGTGAATGATGAAAGTTTTCCTTTTCTGGTCACCCTGCCTTGGTGGAAAACGGCCGATGTGTTAATAATAAAATAATATATATATATATATATATATATATATATATATATATATATATATATATATATATATATATATATATATATATATATATATAAAGTGAATGGAAGTTCTTACAAGTCCTCGAAATTTACATAGCCTATAAAAAAATACATGAAATATTTTCACACACTTAGAAACTAATGCATCAGATCCATGAAATCAAAATTTTATTGAGAAAAAAGTAATTTAGATGGATTGTTGGACTATACATTAAGAGTTAAGCATCGATCGAGGTATATAATTATTTGCTGTTGCATAAAAGTAATTAATCTCTTGTCGAGACCTTAATTTATGCATTTACGACCTATTATAAGCTTCTCATAAGAACGTTTATCTGGAATATAGGACGAAAATTAGTTGTTTAATATATAAAATATTTAATTGCTTTTAAGCATATCAAGGTAAATGATTTAAGGAAAAATTAAAACTTGTTGAATAGTTAAAATGTAATTCTTTTTTTTTTATGAAGGCAGTGACGTAACTAGTTAAGAAACAAACAAGACAGGTAATGTTTAATCCAATGTTGGATAATTCATGATTTATTCACGAGAAATGAAAACTAAGAAGAAGAAAGAAGCGGAAGAAGAAGGAGAAGAGGAACAACATTAACAACAATAAAAGCAACAGCAGCAACAACAACAACTTTCATCTGGGTTAGTAACTAAGCTTAACCCAAGACAGTAAGTCAATATGACTTATTTCCACCGTTGTCGTTTGATTTTCTCCTCCCAGGATGCGATCCACACCACTCTCCTAACACCCAGGTACCTACTTCCAGGGTGACCAGGGAGGGAAACAGATGTGGGAGGAAAGAGGCTCAACGTTTCCACTCGCCCCCGGGATCATACCTGGGTCTTTCAGGTGTGAGACGCCACCGCTACCTCTTGAGCCACGAATCACTAAGGAAAACTTTACTAACACAATAATAAAGTCCTAAGACAATAAAATTAATCATCAAATAAAATTACTCATCAAATTTATAAAGACAAAGTAACTAAAGGTTTCTCCTAATGTAATTTATTGTTTATTAAAGTAATTTATTAATGGAGTGGCAAGACATGGAAAGTAATTATTGTATCTGTGTTGATTAATTATGAGTGGAAGGTTGAGGTTGATTATGAGTGGAGGTTTATGGTTGATTATGAGGGTGGGTTTATGGTTGATTATGAGGGTGGGTTTATGGTTGATTATGAGGGTGGGTTTATGGTTGATTATGAGGGTGGGTTTATGGTTGATTATGAGAGACTTGTGGAAAAGTCAGTACAACATATTCTAGTGTGTGTGAGGCTGATAGTTATAGCCTGGGAAATAATATCGAACTTTTCGCAGTTCAAACACCACCTAGGAACTGGGTAAGTTCAAGCACTGAGGGTCCACTCTACCTCTAACTTCCCCATCGATTATTACACTGCTTTAAGTCACTCTAGCATCTCCAAATATTTAGTGTTTTATAACATCTTTTGCATTTGACTTTCCAATCCTTAAACTGGGCAGAGTGTGTATGTACTGTACGTCTTACTGATGAACTGGTCACTATATATGTATATATGAGTCTTACTAGTGAACTGGTCACATTGTATGTATGCGTCTTACTGGTAAACTGGTCAAATTGTACCTTAAGGATCATTAATATCGTATATTAAGGAGCGAATAAATAGTTTCACAAGGGACATACAAGTTGGTTCACAAGGAGAATATAAATCGCATCTTTAGGAACATGCAAATCGTACCTAGAAGGCATATAAAAATTCGCTTCATGAAGAACATTCAGCTCGCATCCTCCCAGTCCCACGGCAGAATTCTTGATTAAGACATGTGCAACAGTTTTGGTATTCTTGCTGTTGAAACGTTTTGCCTACACAGTAGGCTTCTACACAGTAGGCTTCTACACAGTAGGCTTCTACACAGTAGGCTTCTACACAGTAGGCTTCTACACAGTAGGCTTCTGCACAGTAGGCTTCTACACAGTAGGCTTCTACACAGGCTTCTACACAGTAGGTGAAACATTTCAACAATAATGATACCCAACTGTTGCACATGTGTCTTAATCATCAACTTGTCGTTATTTTATATCATTTTCAACATGGCGGAACTCTTCTTTTCATACATATTTTTTAACGAGTCTCCTAGAAGAATTAGGTCACACAAAAAGCATTTTTCAGACTATTGAAATTAATTTTGGCTTTTGATTTCACCCCCCGAAAAAAAGTCAATGGTCTCCCCATCAGATCTCTCTGACAAACACTCCACTTGTCTGTAATGGCGTACTGTGGGAATTGAAGCACAGTTATAGAGTACGCATTGTGTCTTAACCCACAATGTGTCTTAACCCACAATGTATCTTATTGCATGATATGGCAGTCCACTAATTTATTGCCGTTTCTGTAGTGACATTTGCAAAAAGAAAAAGAAAAAAGTGTGGATATAAAAAAAAGTAAATAAGGGACCCATTGAAAATCTGAGCGCTGTCTGAGGCGAGCAATAAATATATTTTTTAATGAAACACACACAAGTTGGAGCGACTGCAGTCTTTATTTCAATAACATTTGGCCTGAGGAAGAGGCTTCCTCAACTCAATGAATCACAACTGAGATTAGTTTATCATATAGGCAGGAGAGAGACGTACAGATTATGATAAATGTTGCACTACCACCATTACTACTACAACCACTACTACCACCACCACTACTACTGCTACTACTACGACTACTATACTACTATCATTGCTACTACTACATCTGAGAATCTACATGTCTGTCTTCAGTCTATATAACATACTTTGTAAATGGTCCAAGTCAGACCGAAACGTCGTCGTAAGCTCCTCTCTCCTACGTGCGGGTTGTGTAACATACTAACCATAGGTATAATTCATTAACTTGAAAAATCCTGTTGCTCAGGCTAAACGTTGTCTAATATTGTAGTTACTGCAACATTTGCGAGTTTGTCATAAACATCTCATGTTGTTCTCTGCGATGTTTCCTTCCAGACATTTCACCCTCATTCAGATTTTCAAATCGTTATTTATTCATTTTAATATCCGCGTCGCTTTTGCAGTTGCCAAAGCAGAAACGATAATAAATTAATGTTCTTCATAGGTGACAGAGAGAGAGAGAGAGAGAGAGAGAGAGAGAGAGAGAGAGAGAGAGAGAGAGAGAGAGAGAGAGAGAGAGAGAGAGAGAGAGAGAGAGAGAGAGAGAGAGAGAGAGAGGCAGAGAGAGAAACATGCATATTCAGTGACCCGTAAAATATGAAAAAAGTAGAATTTGCTGGCCGTTTAGGCGTCCCACTGCACAATGGATGACTATAATTGCTAAGGTTAACCAGTCAGTAATGTGTCACACAAGGGACACGTCAGCTAGGCAACCACTGCACCTCCATCAAAGAAGTATATACTGTAGTGTCGGAGAGACGTAGAAATATATACAGCTAGCAGTATTCGATCCTAGGCCGTCAGTTAACCTGCCAGTCTAACACCTTAAACCACTCGGCTATAGATTATACAGATGGCATTTGTAGCTCATGAAAGGTGTGTGTCGGGTATCATATTGTCCAGGGTGAAGGAAAACTGCAAAAATCTGCGCTTCCTAACTTACAATTTGGAGAGGAAACTTCAGACAACGTTACCGTTCGTCCTGGATTACTATCAAGTCAGCAGGAAAAAGACAATATGGAAACAATAGTACATTTTATTGGAAACTTTTCGGCTGTGGGACCTTGGACATATGGGTAGGAAGGCACTATCAACTCATTTGGGACTTGATAAGGGTTGCAGATAAACTGAAACGTGTTTTGAAGATTTTTGTTTTTCAAGATAATGGATTAGTTGCGAAATGGTTAAGCTGGTAGAGTGATACTGACGAGTTGCAAGTAAAAGAAACATTTACACTGATGAAGAAGCCATCATGACGATAAGTTTCCTTAGTAGATGTCTTGATCATTACATAGGTGTCTTTTAGCTGCTAGTTGTGACGTGTTACAACCACGATATACTGACTTATATTCTTCAAGAGCACGAGCAACCCACCTTGTGGGATTCGACACGAACAGTCTAAATTGATTTTGACAGGCGTTTAGTCTCGATGTGCAAGCAGAGGTAACCTCGAACCAGCCTCCCAGACCTCTGACGAGTCTCCTTCCACCTACTTTCTTCACATCGTTTCTGCTCTTGAAGGGGAGGAAGGAGTGGAAGGGGGAACCATGATGCTAATGATTCTTGATCCAAGGAACTGAAGCTGCCCACCCTTTCCTCGGATTAAAGATGATTACCTATCATTCCTCGGTTGCTGAATCGCTCTTAAGGGTTTAGTGGGTCCCATAAATATAATAAGTGGATTTTGTAACCTGAAGTGTTGTTGTGAGTGAGTAAGGTAACAATTATGAAAAGATTTAGGGAAATCGGCTAGCCGGACTCGAGTCCTGGAAGTGAAAAGTACGGTACCTGCACTCTGAAGGAGGGGTTGGGATGCTTCAAATTCGAAAGGGCAATCTGAACGGTGATATCAGAACGCTTCTGGCAAGACAGTGATTGAATGATGGTGGGTGAGTTTTCCCTTTATTTGGATCACCCTTACTTTGGTGGATGTGTTAAAAAATAATAATAAAAAGATAATAATAATAATAATAAATTCTTGAGCTTTCACCCATCCAACTTAGTTTTGTCACACTCGGTCGACCTTTTGTAAAATTTAGAGTAAAGGTTAGGCTTTTTCTTGCTTTAGTAAGTGATCTATGAAATTACTTGCATCGCTTCTGGGCAGTGCTGTCTCCCAACTGCCAAAAATTTAATTGAAATTAGACCACCTTACAAAAAAAAAAAAAATCTCACTTTGGAGAGGAATTTTACGATGACGTTTCGGTCCGTCCTGGAACATTCTGGATACCATTCAAATTAATATCTTGAGTGTACCAGTGAATCATTTTGACCACACGCAAACTGATTATATTTACCAGTGATATCTATACTGTACACTACATCTAATTGCTCATTATTCGCTGACACACACATACACACACAGGAGCTGTGAATCGACCAGTTCAACCACATAAAGGTGAGTACATAGTGTGGAGTCATGGACAGCATTAAGAAGTCAGCTCAGTCAGTGGTAAAAATTCACAACCCGAGTTACAACCCAAGATTCAAGTTTTAACTTAAGTTCGTTGATAGTACCTTTTTTCTTTCCTACTTATTAATGCATGTTTGTTTACCTATTGGTTACCTGATGATGGTTCCATTGATCATTGCCCCAGCAGTCCACTTTCCGACCAAGTCTCTCGATCAGCGATATCTCCTGCTTTATCGAGAAATGTATCACTGGTCGGAGGCTAAGTCTAAAACCGGTCCTCTTCGGCAATGATCAAGGGAACCATTTCATCCACACAAATCAAGTAAACAACCTGCTTAGCCTTTTTTCCTTAGAGTTCTCCTAATCTGCAGCCCCTCTTAAATTGTCCAAGAAATAGACATCATCAAAACCAATTTAATGAAACTAGGATACCGTTAACGTTATATTTAAATAAGTCTTAAGCTAAAGAATGAGACACTTGTGCATCATTTTATGCACACACAGCAACATCTTAAAAACAACTAATTCAGTATCCAAAGTCACCATGCAACGACTTAGAACAAAAAATGAGAGACCAGACAGGAAAAGATATGGAAATCACGAGTCATCGATCTCGAAAGAAGCGTCAGATACACAAAAGAAAAATCAGATCTACTTCGGCACACACACACAAAAAAAAAAAAAAAAAAAAAAAACACTATCAACTGGATCAGAGTCATTATCTTATGAAATAGCGTGCAGCTCTATAAGAATAGACAACACTCATTTTCTTCATTCCTACATAATTTTAATATTTCCCAGCACCAATGCACGCTGAACTAGGTTCCATAATATATATACGTATACATATACATACATACATACATACATACATACATACATACATATATACATACATACATATATGCGTACGGACTATCAAAAGATGATAGCCGCTTGTAACAATCTACAGTTTTCTGCAGAGTTTCGAACTGGGGTCTGTGACAATGATAATCTACTGCCCTAACTACCTGGACCAGCACCTCCCCAACAAGATACTCTCCAAACCCGCCACTAATTGCAGCATTAGGGAGTTGAAGAAGTCAACAACTGTTGCCCAACTGAGTTTCCCTAACACTGAAGTATATGGAGAGGGTTGGAGAGCATCCTGTGTATGACCGAGACTCGAACCCGAGACTTTAGGCAGTTCTTCAGGAAGCAGACTAAGCTCTCGACGCCCTAGACCACTACATCCCCATGTTAGAAGACGCTAGGTGTCTCCCTTGTTCTCACTAGACACCTAATGTCTTCTGCTATGGCAGTGTGGTCAATAGTCAAGAGACAGACAGACAGACAGACAGACAGACAATATAGTATGAAGCAAGGCGAGTCAGCTGGCAATCTCACACATTCCTCTGATTACAGGTAATATAAATGGTAATGCACCTGCTGGGGTGTTTACTTAACCTCCAGCAGGTGAGACACTTTTTCTTCACCTAAAATATGAGATATGAAAATATGAAATATGGAATATAAAAACATGATATATGAAATTCAAAATATGAAAAATATAACAAAAAACGAAATATGAAAACATGAAAAATATGAAAATACGAAAAATATGAAATACGAAATACTTCAGCATGAAATAAGACGAACCCCTCAGCGGAGCTTTTTGCTCGCTAGACTGAGTCTTTACGCTGGCTTTCCGGGTCCCTCCAGGGAGGTTACTTGACGCTGGTGAGGGGCTCTTAATCTAGGAAATTGGATATGTGCTCCGGTTCCCTGAATTGAACCTGAATACCTTCCATCACCTCCCCCCCCCCACATGCGCTGCATAATCCTACAGGTTTAGCGCTCCCCCATGATCATAATAATTATAATAATGGCTTTCCGGCCCGAAGACCCAACACTGAAGACTACGCACTCAGCTTGTATTCCAGTCAATAGAAGTTTCTACGGAACAATAGTAAACCAAATTACTAGCAATACATTTTATAGGACAGGTGACAGAAGTCAACGAGATGCAAGAATGACAGTACTGATTTCATTATAAAGTGAAGCAGTCGATTATTATCAGCAGATTCGCTTTCATAATTAAGTTAATAATTTATAGTCTGCTAACTTTTGGTACCACGATTATATTACAAAGGCGATCGTGTAGCGTGTTACTCTTCTAGATTGGTGGCGCACTTCCGAATCTAGCTTACTGGTGCACCTCCTGACCTGGGTAAATATCTGGCTTAAATGTGCACCTCCAGGTTGCTCTTTGTCTACTGACTTTAGTTACGGCCAGGTGCAACCGGCCCCTTTGTGGTGCACCTCAGGCTCTAGTTTACTAGTGCACCTCTGGCTCTAACTTGGCTTGTGAACATTACCCTCTGGCTGGGTTGGTACACCTCAGGCTCTACCTGGGTTTGTGCACCTCACCCTCTATCTGGTATGGTGCACCTCGGGACCTACCTAGGTGGTGCACCTCAGGCTCTTCCATAGATATATATACATCCATATACATAACTCTGTATATTTAATCAGGAGGGACAGTACAAAACCTACAGAATGAAAGACAATCAATTTAGAACCAAGAAAATTGAAAGTGGGTGTTTTATTGTATTTAAAATGCACTAGACCCTATGGTCATTAAGTGCTTTAAACATTCTTCAAACATTCCTTTTTCAATATTACATAAAAAATTACGCTCTCAATACCATCTTGGTAGTGACTACAGTGACCAATTCACCTTCACATTACACAATTCATAATCCCAAGTAATGAAAGTACTTAAAATCTATTTTTCAATTTCTACAATCCAGTTTTTTATGAAGCCTTCCATGTTCTAGGTCAAGAAAGTGAAGAAATTTAGGCGAAAGGGGAAATCTTCCTATCGTTTATGCAGAAAGAGAAGCTGGGTTCTTGGTCAGGCAAGCACCCTGCGTGGAGAGCGGCACTCCTCCCAGAGAAGAGGCCCTTTACTCCTAGGCACCAACCACTAACCTCACACCGCTTTAAGGTGGCCCAGCGTGGGAGGGAAGAAGGGTTGGAGGGAGAGAGGGAGTGAGAGAAGGAGTGAGAGAGGGAGTGAGAGAGGGAGTGAGAGAGGGAGTGAGAGAGGGAGTAAGAGAGGGAGTGAGAGAGGGAGTGAGAGAGGGAGTGAGAGAGGGAAGGAGGGAGGTTTGGAAGGGAAGGTAATTCAGATTCCTTCGATCAAGAGTAGCTGGCTGTTAACAAGGTCCCACTTCTTCCCCCTCGCAGGAACACTGTCACACAATGCTCATAATAAACTAGTACATATGATATATACTGCTGTAAACTAGCGTATACTGCTGTATACTGCTGCGTACTAATGTATTCTGCTGTGTCTTGCTACATACTCGTTTATTCTGCCGTATACTGCTGATAAATATTTAAGACGTTTTCTAAGAATGGCTAAAATTATTTGACAAATCTTTCCTACTTTTTTTCTTCGTTGTCGCGAGCTTACTCAAGAACAAATAATAATACTGATGTTGGCTTTTGTCCGCATCACTTCTCTTATTAGGAGTGTAACAACAGCAGTAGCTGTAACAGCAGTACTGGTGGTAGCAGTGGTAATAATTAGTAGTTAGTAGTAGTAATGGTAGTTAGTATTAGTAGGAGTAGTTAGTAGTAGTAGAAGGGAGAGGGAAGAACAGCAACTGCAGCAGCAGCAATAGAAATAGACGACATTTCGGTCCGTCCTTGGCCATTATTAAGTCCCAAACACGTACATGACAACCTCTAATATTCATTTCGTGTGGAGGCATACGCTAATTGAAGTTGCTACCACTTTCTCCCATATGAACCTTCTCTGCACAGTGCTCGCAAGGAAGCAAATACAAGTCTTTGTCAAAACTGTGATGCTTATTTCTCTCTTGTCAACATTGTTATTACACTTAATTCTGGCTAAAAAAAAAAAAAAAAAAAAAAAAATGTTCTGGCTAAGTAACTGTAAGCTACTCTCTTACAAGTCATTTTCTTGTAGTAGGAAGACAAATGATTGCCGACAACTTGAGGGAAATGGACATAAATGCGCTGAAGACGTTTCAGCCCTTGAGTCCTGATCACTTTTCAAGAATCGAAATATTTTCACTAAATGTATCCTAAGTAAATTCATTCGTGTTCATTTCCCTCAAGTTGTTAATTTCTTTACGCTTTTCATTATAAATTACTGACTTCGTAACTTGTTGGTCATGACGCGAGGGAAAAGTGTAAGGATGCGCTAGAGGGCGAGTCTTTTCTGAATGATATTGTTTTAATATTACCATCTTCCCGGTTCTTAAGAATATCAAGAGTGTGAAGGTCACCTTAATTCCTCCATTCTTACATGAATTTGATGGAAAGTTGCGAATATTTTTATTTATCAAAACAAAAGAGGTTTCAAAAACATTCCCTTCTGGTCGGGCTGAGAAGATATTTACATATCTCAACTAAATTTCACCCAGTAGTATTATCTCTAGTAATAATTCAGTCTCGACTTATTCCATGAATATTGGTAAACATTGGGCTTGAACGATTTATCACAACAAAACCAAACGTTTGTCTGTAAAAAGCATTATTAGATGAGAAGGCTGAAATTCTAGCAAATACTTGTTTAGAAAATCTTATGGCGTATCAAAACTCTCCTTAGATGCTGCCCTGTCCTCTCCTGTTCGTTTCCTTGTGAAAAGTTTTACATCAGCAAATACACACACACAGGATTCGATCCCATCTCACTGATCCTTGGGTGACCTCACTTTTTACCATAATCTAACTTGACACTTCCTCCTATACTGTCACATTTTGTACAAGAATCGTATACAATACCGACAAAATGAAATTAATACACATGTGCAATATCTGGGTATCTTTATTGTAGACGCTTTGCCATCCAGTGGCTTTATCAATACAAATTCCAGGACATAACTTGAAGACAGTAGAACTATATACAGAAGCTGAGGTAATCTTAATTCATCTTGTCAGTATTGTATACCATTCTTGTATAACTTGTCAGACACTGCAAAATCATGGACTCTTGATTCTGAGGACATGTACATAACCTTCACGACTACGACAACTACTACTACAACTAACCCATCTCTTTGGGTAGGATCTACTTCCACTGGGGAATCCCGCTTACCAGTGACTATGCCCTCGTCTGCTACACGTCCCCTTTCCACCTGACGTTAGTATATAAGCGCCAGCCTCCTTGCTTCTGCTTCAGAATCTCAACGACTACGGTGCTCTTCGCACCAATTCCAAGGTTGAGGGACTGATTACATCATCTTCTGTATATAGTTTTACTGTCTTCAAGTTATGTCCTGGAATTTGTATTGATAAAACTACTGGATGGCGAAACGTCTACAATAAAGATACCCAGATGTTGCACATGTGTCTTAATTTCATACTGTCACATTTTGTTTACTGTCTTCTAGGTACTCTCTGATCCACTGTGTGACTTTATCTCTGCTTCCTGTTCAAGCTTGTGGAGCAACAACCTTTGGTGGGAACTGTACCACATGCTTTTCTGCAGGCGAGAAAGACACAGTCTGCCCACCCTTGTCTTTCTTTCTTCATCACAGGCAGATGTTTTAAAGTTGGTGACATCTGTCCCTTCCTTCAGAAACTTAGCGAGTGCAGTGATGGCCGAGTGGTTAAGGCGTCTGACTAGAAATCAGATGGGATCTTCCCGCGTAGGTTCGAATCCTACTCACTGCGAATAATTTACTTTTAAATAGGCGATAGTAAAGGTGACAACAACAAAATGATCTTTAATGAAGACGTGATGAAAAGAACACAGCTCGAATCCTGTAGCTGATCACACATATAAAGAAACCGTGTATGTCAGTATAGGTTCAAATACAATCTTATCCACCCATCACGTACAATACTATTGAAGTCAAGTAACAGTTTTAATTTGGCTTATATCAGGCAAGAGTGTCAAGAGGTGTAGGGAAAGGCATGTCAAAGATCAAGGCTAGCCAGGAATGCACTCTCCTCTCTCCCTTCCTTTCTTCTTCCTTCCTTTGTTCATTCCCTCCTCCTCCTCCTCTCTATCCATTTATTTCCTGATCACATTTATCAGTTAGTGATACGTAGCTGAACAATGTAGATATTAAAATATTGAGAGAGAGAGAGAGAGAGAGAGAGAGAGAGAGAGAGAGAGAGAGAGAGAGAGAGAGAGAGAGAGAGAGAGAGAGAGAGACAGAGAGAGAGAGAGAGAGAATCAAGGGATACCTCCCTCTCGTGACACCCTCAATTATACGTGTAATTTCCTGTTGAATCATCCCAAGACAACAGATTCTCCTCAGCTTCACATTTATGATCAGTATGGTCAGTATGGTCAGTATGATCAGTATGGCCAATATGGCCAGTATGGTCAGTATGGCCAGTATGGCCAGTATGGTCAGTATGGCCAGTATGGTCAGTATGGCCAGTATGGCCAATATGGCCAGTATGGTCAGTATGGCCAATATGGCCAGTATGGTCAGTATGGTCAGTATGGCCAGTATGGTCAGTATGGCCAGTATGGTCAGTATGGCCAGTATGGCCAGTATGGTCAGTATGGTCAGTATGGCCAGTATGGTCAGTATGGCCAGTATGGCCAGTATGGCCAGTATGGCCAGTATGGTCAGTATGGTCAGTATGGCCAGTATGGCCAGTATGGTCAGTATGGCCAGTATGGCCAGTATGGTCAGTATGGTCAGTATGGCCAGTATGGTCAGTATGGCCAGTATGGTCAGTATGATCAGTATGATCAGTATGGCCAATATGGCCAGTATGGTCAGTATGGCCAGTATGGTCAGTATGGCCAGTATGGCCAGTATGGTCAGTATGGCCAGTATGGCCAGTATGGTCAGTATGGCCAGTATGGCCAGTATGGCCAGTATGGTCAGTATGGCCAGTATAGTCAGTATGGCCAGTATGGTCAGTATGGTCAGTATGGCCAGTATGGCCAATATGGCCAGTATGGTCAGTATGGAAAGTATGGTCAGTATGGAAAGTATGGCCAGTATGGCCAGTATGGTCAGTATGGCCAGTATGGTCAGTATGGTCAGTATGGCCAGTATGGTCAGTATGGCCAGTATGGTCAGTATGGCCAGTATGGCCAGTATGGTCGGTATGGCCAGTATGGTCGGTATGGCCAGTATGGTCAGTATGGTCAGTATGGCCAGTATGGTCAGTATGGTCAGTATGGCCAGTATGGCCAGTATGGTCAGTATAGCCAGTATGGTCAGTATGGCCAGTATGGCCAGTATGGTCAGTATGGCCAGTATGGTCAGTATGGCCAGTATGGCCAGTATGGTCAGTATGGCCAGTATGGTCAGTATGGCCAGTATGGCCAGTATGGTCAGTATGGCCAGTATGGCCAGTATGGTCAGTATGGCCAGTATGGCCAGTATGGTCAGTATAGCCAGTATGGTCAGTATGGCCAGTATGGCCAGTATGGTCAGTATGGCCAGTATGGTCAGTATGGCCATTAACAAAACCTCACCCAAGGCGCTGATTTGACCCTTTTTTTCATTTTTTCATTACAAATTTTGATAGTCTTCTGTCATATTTGTCTCATCCTCTGATATATTGAATTTTAAGTCCTGGTGGCTTCAGCAGACGCCGTGGCCTCTGCTTGCTCTAGACTATATCTAAGATATTATAGACTATAATATCTTAGATATTACAGTCCTGGAAATGTTCGCTGTCTGAAAAGACACACAAAATACCAACACCATGGAAATATCTGGGTCCCAGGACCGAATAATTACCAATGAAATGTCTGTGTTTGCATTCTGTCTTTTTCCAAAAACTTCATCAATTACCGTTTTTACCAATATTTGCTGTGTTTATGTTAATGTGTGTGTGTGTGTGTGTGTGTGTGTGTGTGTGTGTGTGTGTGTGTGTGTGTGTGTGTGTGTGTGTGTAAGATTCAAATTATTCATTGGCTTGGAGACACGATTATATTAAGCTTACCTTGTCATAAAAAATATCAGAGAACAAACACTTAAATTTTTCTATAACAACGACTCAGTAACACATTGATTTATTCTTGCATGATAAATAAAGTCCACAAGTTAGAAAAAGAAAATAATGAGAATGAAGTCGAAAATAACTAAACTGTTTAAAACACTAAACGTAATTTTAAGAAAGAGAATTCAGTAATATTTGTATTTTTCATAGAAATACAGTCAGAAGTCTTGAGTAGATAAGCAAGCATGATAACATATTAATGTAAATCAGCGCTTTTATGTAGCAGTTTGTAATGCAAACAACTCTCTCTCTCTCTCTCTCTCTCTCTCTCTCTCTCTCACACACACACACACACACACACACCTGCGAGCCCTGTGAGAGGAGATACCAGGGAGAAGTGACAAGACAGGTAGAGCGTGCTCGTCACCAGCCTCAGGGCAAAAACGGGGTGTCCCCACCGACGCTGCGTCACAAATGTCGCTGACTTGACACATTGCTTGCCACTCCTTCGCTTGACTCTCCTTCCATTGTGTTGAGCTCTTCTTCCCACCCACTCTCCCAGCATCTCTCCTTCTAGGATGGAAGTCCTTTCACTTCTCCCCACTACCCCATGATCTCTCCAAGGAATGGAGTCATTCCCGTCCTTCCCCACCCTGAGGGGTTCCACCTTCTAGGGTAAGGAGTTCTTTTTTCCCCTCCTTCTCCCTCCTAAAGTGTCTCCGTTTACTATCTTCTATACATATCTTAGGTTAAATAACCACTAAAGCATAGGAAGCATTTTCCCCATCCCTCGAAAGTTTCAGGGAATGATAAAGCTTTAGGGAAAGATAAAGCTTAGGGGAAAGATAAAGCCTCAGGGAAAGATAAATTTATGTCAGGATAACCTCAAAGAAATTTCCTTTGGACCTCTTAGTGGTGAATAGATTTCTAGAAGAATTTCCTCAATCACTAAACTGATTATCTCTTAAAGAGAAGCTGGTGACTAGGATTTACCTGGCTGTCTCTACACAACCTGGAGACGAGCTTTCCTGATGCGGAGAAGAGGTTCTGATGACAAGACCTGACCTGCTGTGTGTCCCAGTGACCTAGTAAAGACCTACAGCTTATAAGGTGTGACCTGGCCCACCGTCAAGGTCTACCGGCTTGGCCCACTTCGTAGAGATGACCTTTAAGATACCAAGACCTGCCACTTTCCAGCCAGAAAACTTATTATGTTATTCATGAAGAACGCGAAGCCCCTAGGGATCATAATGATCCTGAGGGAATACCAAGTAACCAGGTTTGATCTGAGGTAAGTGAGGTGGGTAGATTCAACTTCTTAGATCCAGAACATTTCACCATCATCCTGAAGGGCAATAGAAGCAAAAGATAATTGTTTATCAGGTATCAGATCAGTTTCCAGGAACGTTAAGGGAGGAACTAACTCTTCTTCAGGTACTAGGTTCAACCAGTTTGCAGTGAGGCTTAGGGAACAGTTACCTTCTTTACTAGGTACCAGGACTAACCAGTTTGCAGTTAGACTAAGGAAGGAACTAGCTCATTACTAGACAACAAATAATACGAGATTCCTGGTATTACCGGGAAGGTATAATCTCTGAAGATTGCATCTGATTAAGTAATCAAGCAATTTCGATTTAAGGATAGACTCTTGTGCACAGTCAGATTGCATTAGAGTGTAAAAATGTGAGCAAAATACTCTGGCAACTGTACTCAAGGTAATGTACTCAAGATCCTATATTTAAACTCATGTACTCAAGTTCCTGTATACTTAATGATCCTTTACTCGAGATATTAAGATGGGAGTCAGGGAAACCGGTTAGCCAGACTTGAGTCCTGGATGTGAGAAGAACAGTGCTTTCACTCTGACAGAGGGGTGGAGATATTTGCAGTCTGGAGGAGCATCTAAATTGTAGTATCGGAGCGCCTCTGGCAAAATAGTGATGGCGTGAATGATGGTGAAAGTGTATCTTTTTTGGGTCTCCCCACCTAGGTGGGAGACATACGTGCTTTAAAAAAATAGATGGATAAAGAGAGAGATTTACATTTCTAGTTACAAACTTTTTATATGTAATAGCTGAGAAGTGAGGCTCGAACCCACAACTCTAGCAACTCAGTTAAGCCGAAGTATATAAAAGACAGCGTGAGTAATGACCCAAAAAATAATAATGTAAATTTATAACCCATGAAATATAATGACTAATCTGAACGAAAGTCTTTAAATTGTCTTCACAAAAAAATAATAATCTGCTTTCACGAACGTTGCGGGTTCTAAATATTAATATTAATGGAAGGAATCTTTAATAGTCGATAATAATGTGTTTTAGCCTATTTGTTCTCCTTTAACTAATTCTGCTTCGTTTTCTTCTTCTTCTTCTTCTTATTATTATTATTATTATTATTATTATTATTATTGCCAATTACAATCAAAACAATGCCCTAAACTCACAAGGGTCATGCAGCGGTGTAGGGTCGGATGTGCTAAAGATGAAATGTGCGAAGATCAGAGTCTCGTAATTAATACATTCATTAAAGGGAATCGGTGAACCCACTGGGTATATAAAACACCCGAAGACATTTAAGGTAATCGCTCTTGATCCAGTGGAAAAACAGCTGCCATTATTTTGTTCATAAACCGGTCGCCATCAACAAGGCATCCTTCAAAATGGGTTTACCTCCTGCTTCCCTTTCTCCCCACCACATCGTGCGAAGATCACAGCTTCAACACACCGCACTTAAAACATCGTGTATTATCTTGTGGCAAGGGCATTAGCGTCGCTGTAAAGCAATAATGAAGCTACACAGCTAAATATCACTGCTTGTTTTTCAACCACAATATTTAATTAGGTAGTAAATCGAATAATACATTTTATGCCGTGTCATCGGTGATTATGACGGGTTAACGCTTGCTAAAGAATGGTTCGCTGATGACTTTTAAATGGTGGGTGGTGGTCAGGACGTGTAGACCTCGAGGGGTAACTAGGACGGTGCAGGCTAGCCATAACCAGGACACTTAGACCTCGAGGGGTAACTAGGACGGTGCAGGCTAGCCATAACCAGGACACTTAGACCTCGAGGGGTAACTAGGACGGTGCAGGCTAGCCATAACCAGGACACTTAGACCTCGAGGGGTAACTAGGACGGTGCAGGCTAGCCATAACCAGGACACTTAGACCTCGAGGGGTAACTAGGACGGTGCAGGCTAGCCATAACCAGGACACTTAGACCTCGAGGGGTAACCAGGACGGTGCAGGCTAGCCATAACCAGGACACTTAGACCTCGAGGGGTAACCAGGACGGTGCAGGCTAGGTATTACCATTTCACTTTATAAAGTAGCTAAGCACACGAGTTTGTGATGAAAAGATATGTCGCTGGACGAACTTTATTTTCGAGAATATTTCATTTTGTGCGTATAGAGCTTTTATACCATGATGTGACGAAGCGAAAGACTCACGTGTAACACTTAAGTTTTTTTTACTGTATTCAGCCGAGGAAGCTGTGAAGTAGACTTCCTCAGCTGAATAAACGCGAATAAAACTGGACACAGTAGAAAAAAGTGGTGAGGTAATTTAAAGGTGATCAGTACCTCATGACAGCATGAAGGCTGAACATCAAAATGGTATACAATACCGACAGGTTGTTAGGTAAGACACATATGCAACAGTTAGACAACTTTATTCCGAAACGTTTCGCCTACACAGTAGGCTTCTTCAGTCGAATACAGAAAGTAGGCAGGAACAGTAGAGATGTGAAGACGATGTAATCAGTCCATCACCCTTAAAGTCGTAGAATTTGAGGTTGTCAGTCCCTCGGCCTGGAGAAGTTCAGTTCCATAGTCATGAAGGCTGTCACACTCGCCTGCTTTCGAGTGAAGAAAGCTTACTGTGTAGATGAAACGTTTCGGCAATAAAGTTATGCTAGTGCTGAGCATACATCAAGTTGATGAGTAAGTCACATGACTTACTCATCAACTTGTATGTATTGTATTCTATTTATAATATGCTGATTTAATGAATCTCTAAACAGAGCGAAATGTTGTACAAATTAAAACTTGTTTCGCAGCGTGTGTGTGTTTTTTCACTATTTTCGGCAGTACGCCATTCTCGAAATTGGTTATATATATACGTATATATATTTTAAATTCTTAGGGTTTTTAATAAATTTTCGATTATTTTTTTACATTTCTTTGAAGGCTCAGACACAAAGATACGTAATAAATATTCAAGTGCATCTGTTTGCCGAATGAATTAGGAAGATCCAGTGGAAGACTGGAATGGAGGAGTTGATGGAGACTTTCAACAACACAGGTAGATACGAGTATTTACAGTGAATACCACAGGAACACTGCATATCTTGAGAACCATTCCACTGTGATATTCACACTGAGGTGCTCACATACCATCGTATTCACACATACTGATGCTCATACTCTGAGGGCCCAGTATGTATATGTGTCGTAACCCTCGTAAGTTCTTCCCACAACACGATCTGTCGAGCAATCTAAACTCAGGTCTCCAATTACTGGTGGATGGGCAGCAGCAGTGAATAAAGGAACCTGGGTTTAGATTACTTGACAGATCGTGTAGTGGGAACAACATCTTATGAAACTAGTTTGTGTGTTGAATTTAAAGCTACAGAATGCCCGTGGGTCATAAGACAGAACAACGTCTGTGCACCATAAGTCAACAGAACTTTAATGCCTAAAATAGAGACTAAGGTAAGTTATCAGCATATATATATATACACACGCACCTCTCAGTGTACCTGTGTAAGAAGCCAATGTATTGCCCATATACTGTCTGCAAATGTTACATGAAGAACGAGCTCTCTCCAAATATCTACGCATCTGCCAGATGCTGTGTTCTCGTTTACATTATTTACTAATTACCGATAATTATACTTATATGTTAATTTATTTAAACTAAAATAACCTAACCTAAGCTAATAAAAATTTACTTGGTGTAGAGGTACTGCAAAATATAGAAACTGCCTTTATAATTGCCTTTAGGATTGTGTACTATATAGCGATCTTTTCTTTTTTTAAATGGGTTGTGGGATCTGACCGGGGTAGACCAGCTGATACCGAACCACTGACGGGTCATCATGGGATCAAGACCCGCATCAAGAGACAAGCTGCTTTTTCCTGACGAATAAACCACCACCAAGTACTCAACTTTCAACCGTTGACGCGATACAGTGCGTAAGATAATGAACTGAAAAATTCGTGAAGAAATTGCCTATCTGCTTGTACTTATTTTCTAAAGTTTTAAATGTACATAATTATCATTATGCTTGTGTTATTATACTTGCATTCTACTCGTGTTTTTTTCATTATTCATGTATTATACTCTTGTTATCATTATACTTGCATTATGCTCGCGTTTATCATATTCGTGTTTACAACTGTACTTGTGCTTATCGTTGTACTTGTGCTTATCGTTGTACTTGTGCTTATCGTTGTACTTGTGCTTATCGTTGTACTTGTGCTTATCGTTGTACTTGTGCTTATCGTTGTACTTGTGCTTATCGTTGTACTTGTGCTTATCGTTGTACTTGTGCTTATCATAATGATAGTGTTGATCAGTTTCATGCAGTAGGTGTGAGGTAGTTTTCAACATAGTTCTTTATTCTTGTGTTTAACAAAGTTGTTAATTAAGATCAGCAGGTGTGAGTCAGTGATGGTAACAATTCAATTTTCTTGTTAAGGTTTTTAATGCACACGTCGAGGTGAAAAATTGGAGGCGCTAACTAAAGCACCAACTATATTAATTCCCTCAACGATACAACAGCAGCTGACCGAGACACTGACATATCCCTTTTGTCATACTTGTCTGATGTATATATTCTCGTTTTAGAGATCACCCCTCCTCTCTCTCTCTTTCTCTCTCTCTCTCTCTCTCTCTCTCTCTCTCTCTTATCCCCTCTCTCCGTCTCATACCCTCTCCCCTCCCCTTCCCTCCCTTTGTCTTCTTAGTTTGTCCACTAATCAAAGAACGAGAATCGAGTTTATAATTGGCGGAGTTTTTTTTCCCTTTGTGGGATTGAAGGAGTGCAGCTCGTTAGTGTGTGTGTGTGTGTGTGTATGATGGTAAACACCCAGGCCATTGTTTACTTTGTCAGTGTTTATGTCAGTGTTTATATCGATCATCTATATAACTTACTGGAGACCGAGGATTAATGTCCAGAATATAATTAACATGTTTATAAGAAATTTTAAGATTGGCGAAATGTTTTGTGATTATATATAAACATTATCTTTTAGTCCACAGCAGGATTTGAACTTATGCACAATGCATCAAAGTACGCAATACCTTCTCCACTCTGCCAGATCCCAAATCTGAGATCTGACCGAGTGGAGATGGTACTACGTACTTTGATACAGAATGTCTAGGTTCGTATACTGCTGTGGCCTGACAGATAATGTTTGTAAATAATTTCGCCTCTTTGCGAATTGATAAGCACATGAGCAGGGTAATATTTATGAAGGGATTCAGGGAAACCGGCAGGCCGGACTTGAGTCCTGGAGATGGGCAGTACAGTGTCTGTGCTCTGAAGGAGGGGTGTTAATGTTGCAGTTTTACAACTGTAGTGTAAGCATTCCTTTGACAAGACAGTGATGGTGGGAAACGGCCGATGTGTTAATAAACAAATAACTAATATATATATATATATATATATATATACACAGATGCAAAAAAAAAAAGGGAAAAGTGAATTACAACTCCAGGTCTTTCGTGTTACAGTCAACTTGTTTTCAGGGGCTTGCAATAGTGTAAAGCAATGGAGAGAAACCCAAGTAGGTGTGTCTATCAGTGGCCAACCGAGAGGTGGGGCCAGGAGCTGAGAGTCATCCCTGAGTATAAACAGACGTGTGCATCCCTCGTTGACGTGGCTTTCCTCTCACAGTGTAAACAGGGAAGGAAGGAAGCTAGGAGACATAGACCTTGGGTCTAGACTCTAGACCCTGGGTCGGGAAATAGGGAAAATACCCCAGATGGGGTAAAAATGAAAATCTCGGGGATAATGAAGGCTCAAAAATGTAAATAAAATTGCACAAAAATTTATTATTTAATAAGCGAGGCAAATTATGAAAGTTATATTTTTTCAGACAAATAATTTTTAATTTCTTAATAATATTAAAGATCTAATTTGTAGGGGCCATGTCTTAAGTTGGCAATAATGTAAAACGAATAAGGATTCCAGCGGCTGGCAACACAGCAAACAAGGATTTTCCTCTCGCATTAACTTGAAAACATAACACAGAAATCGGTTGAACGCTGAAGAGAATATCTAAATTGCTCTGACATCAAAAAGTTCTAATTTTGATGAATCAAAAATGAAACATTATTTCTCCGATGAAATTCTTTAGTTCCTTAATGAAATTTTCATTAAATTTGTCTGCTACTATTTTTAATCTCATGCAGTTTTCATTCTATTATTTTGTTAATTTTGTGTTTTATTTTTAAAGTTATTTTGTCACGTATAATATATACTTTTCAGTCTGTATGACTGTATTCTCCATACAAATGGATTCAACAAACTATTCTGAATTTGAGCGCCCCTAGTGTTTTCTGGGTTCTGTGGACTGTCAAGTCCCGTGGATAATTTAGCTGTACACAAATTTGTTTTGAGGTGATACCCAAAAAAGTTCGCCGACCCCTGATCTAGACGTTAGGGAAAAGTTTGTTTTAGTTTTTTATGGTGATGAGTCTCTGAGGAGGTTGTGGAGCTTAACATTGTCCACAGTTTCAAGGGAAGATGTGACCCAGGAGGTTAAGAATTAATAAAGGCCGTTGACAGCCGCGCGAACTCTCACAAACATTCACACACGCACTTCCCGCACACACACACACACACATACACACACATACCATGCCAGGAGCTGTGAATCGACTCCTGCAACTACATATAGGTCAGTACATACTTCTCACACACACAGCTGGAGTGAGCTCTCCCAACACCTCTCTCGCTTTAGGATAAAAACCAGTGCACCTTGTAGAGAGGGACAGCAGGCAGACGTACTGGGAAGGGTGAGCAACGAGTGCCTTATGTAAATACATATTTTCTTTCCTAATGAATAGACAGAATGGTGCCCGGATGAGACGGCAAAGAAGCCGGTAAGTGGATGAGTAATTGGGTCTGGTAGTAGGAATTTATGACACAGATTATATCCGAAAATTAGCGTGTGGCGTCCTGGAAGTCAGTGATCATGGTCAAAATTATGCAGCAACCCGGCATGGAACCCACTGGAAAAAATAGGAAAAGAAACCAAATAGGATGTTCCCTATTTAGCCGACCTCGCGAGGACAGGCTCGGTATTGTTCCGCCCCCTGTGTGGGTTGTTCCTGGTGGTGAAGGTTGGCCACTGTGTATCGTTAATTGTGGTAGGTGGTGAATGTCCATTATTAATCTTTCCTAGTGGTGGTGAAGGTCTGTCCCTGTGTTGATCGTTCCTGGTGGTGGTGGTCATGAAAAATGTCTACTATGTTAGTCGTTCCTCCTTGTGGTGTTGACGGTGAAGGTTGGCCACAATGTTGGTCGTTCCTCCCGGTGTTGGTGGTGAAGGCTGGCCACTATGTTGGTCGTTCCTCCTGGTGGTGTTGATGGTGAAGACTGGCCACTATGTTGGTCGTTCCTCCTGGCGGTGTTGATGGCGAAGGCTGGTCACTCTGTTGGTTGTTCCTCCTGGTGCTGACGGTGAAAGCTGGCCACTATGTTGACTCATTGTTTGGATGCTAACTTCAGGATGAGTCTCGTGATGCCGTGCAGCTGTGTGTGTGTGTGTGTGTGTGTGTGTGTGTGTGTGTGTGTGTGTGTGTGTGTGTGTGTGTGTGTGTGTGTGCGTGTGCGTGTGCATGAGTGATGGCGCGCCTAAGCTGCAGGTTCGAGTCTCCAATCTCCGACAATGGAGTAATGACTGTCTCGACCAGATCATAGTGGCGGGTCAAAGTGCCATGGGTTACCTTTTATCATGGCTGAGTCAAGACAGTCTCTGCTCCCTTATTTGAGGTCGGAGGCTTGAGCCTCCATACGAGCCATTATGCAATCCATGAAAAAGTTACAATTGTATACAACTGTAAAGTTACAAGTGAATCCGGTTATGAAGAGCTACACTCTGGCTTTGTTGTTGGGTGAGGAAAAGGTCTCTGTAAAACCGTGCAGTCTAGAGTCGCAGTTAGTGACTGCTGGTAACATTTCCAAGCACATTATGTGACGGGTCTGATCCCCATTGACTAAAGTTCCATTAGCATGGTCGGTCGAGTGACAGGCTTGTCAATTTTTACATAATCCTTTATTTCCTTTCCTGGGTTAAGTCTGAAATATTTATCTTTATTCTCCCGTTGAGGATGCTGCAGTTAGGGAGATCATCCCTATATAAACTGCTCTCGAAATCTTTCTCAAATATATTCTGGATCCTCCTCCTCCTCTATGCTCAGGTTTTCATTACTTTTTATCTATGAACTATGCACCCAGCAGTAGTCAAATAGTATACACGAATCAACCTCTACTGAATTCTTGAGTCACTACCAGAGAGATAGGAGGATATATCTCCCTTGTTTGGCTGGATGTTTGTCTGAGAGATATTGTTACACTCCTGTTATTGGCTTACGTTACATTAGAAACTTGTTGTGCCCCACACCCTCACAGGGAGAGAGAGTAGAGTTTTGGCCTATCAGATTGTGATGCTGGTGAGATATCACTCCTCCACCGTTTTAAAAGCTTTTACGCTCGAATTTAAATTTACGGGTCATTGTATGTCAAATTTAGGATAAATGGCATTTCAAAATATTTTCCAGGACTATCAAGCAAGTACAGGTATAATATAAATGACCAAAAGGAGCAATTCAGCCTTGATAAGAGCGCACCAAGAGCAAACACGATCCAGTGCACTACAGTAATAACAATACTGAGCTGAGAGCTATATAAGGAGACGACATTGACCGACTTGTAAGGTCACGATGTCATGTGCGAGTCTGCTGGTCATCTCGGCACATACTGCTATAGTTTATTTGCAAGTGACGTCACAGGGTGAGCGTCCGCCATATTGCTGGTTAAGTACGTGGCAGTGATGCTGTGTTTACCTCTTTTGACTCTCAATCAGTCTTTATTCGAGGCAAATTATTTAGCTTTACTAATACATGAATTCTGAAGCAATGAAAAATTTAAACGCACTTGTAATATGCATACAAATTATATAACATGAATCAAAACACAACGTACAGCTAGAGCTGCTATTTACTGGTCTCTCGCAGCTAATTCCCTCAGCAGAAGCGACAAAAAAAATTAGAGATTACAATTTATCTGAGTCAGATCTCCACAAGGCATAGTTACTTACATCCTTAAAATATTACAGTAATTGCACATATCACAGTCTCGTCGTATAGGTAACCATCTACTCAATGCAATATGCAAATTATCATAATAACTGAAAACCTTGGTCACTTACTAGTTCAGAATCTTACCAAGTTTATTAGTCTGGTCGGCGTAAATTGCGTGCAGAATCTCGAGATTTAAAATAAGATGAAAATAAAATACCAGATATATTGAGCAAATTTCCTAAATTTACTTTTAACAGATAAGTGAACTGTAGATATAAATTCAGATGTACTCATGTTAACCCTTTTTGAGCCTAATTCCTAGGCATTTTATGTATCCATATACTCTTGCGCTACCGTCCACAGGATGGATATGGGACGCACAATAAACTTGCCACTTCGGTGGCAACATCTAAATCTAAATCCTAGATGGTTGCATATTTGGATTTTCTAAAATATAATATTTGTCTACAAACATTTTGCATTTCATGTGAATGGCGTTTCCACACAAACTGAACTTCCCAAGATGCTTAAAACTTATCCTTTGCTTAGGGGTGAACACATCTTATAGTCTAGTATATTATTGTTATTACAATCAAAACTAAGTGCTAATACTGTGCTAAATAATAATGTCTTACGTTAGTATAAACTAATGATATCTGCATAACATAACATATTTTGTAAGTTTTGTCTTCATAGATTTATCACACCCGATAGGTTTTTGAAAATGGTGTTTGATCGACCAAATGTCAGACATAATTGCTCAAACTGACTTTAAACTCTCTACAGTCGACATGCACTCTCAACACTCATACAAAAGACACTTTCATAAAGTGTCTTGAATTCATCTGATGATGAATCTGTACCAGTGTCAACCTCACAGTATCGTTAAGTGTAGTGATTTTGGTATAACAACTGCGTACCACTAGTGGGTAATAGATAGGTAGTAATTTTTTTAGGATGGGGAGAGGAGGGGAAAGGTTCTGACGAAACTTATAAAAAAATGGGAACACGATACTAACCACTGGGCCAACCAGACTATCTGATGCCTGTAAAGTTGACAAATATAATTAACTTGGATTAATTTAACACACATTTGCAACACTTGGGTATCTTCGTCAGTAAAGATAACCAAGTGTTGCATGTGTTTCATATTCAGTTGCTTGTTGGTATTGTTTACCATAAATAATCTAAGTAACTTTGGTATAACACTGCTGATATATTTTTACTCTCCTTCCAAATTTTGACAGTTCAGACTAGGTAACTCCACAATCCTGTTTGGGTAAAAAGTTCTTTCTGTAAAGAGTAATATTGATGAATTAATGTTAAAACTATTGTACGGAAATAATTAATTTTTGCAGCATATGCTACACATATCTACAGGAAATTTTGACAAATATTTTCTATCCGAAGTTTGTGAGTGGCGGCCACTAAACTTCACTACATGCTCAAGACGCTTCTGAAACCGAGATCAAAATATGCAGAACTACTTAAACTACATTAACATAAATGGAAAAAATATCTTTAAACGTATAAGAGAAAATTTTTAGAAAGGACTTAACTTCAAATGAGTTCTTGCTAAATAACCAGTTTTACCTACTCGGCACGACATATATATATATATATATATATATATTATATATATATTATATATATATATATATATATATAATTTATATATTTTATATATATATATATATTATATAAATATATTTTATATATATATATATATATATATATATATATATATATATATATATATATATACAAGTGGCACAAACATGTATACAGAAGAACATTTAACACAGGTTATGAATTTCCAGCAGCTTCTCAGACACTGGACGGGAGCTTCTCATCTCCCCCTTTACACTGAGAAGCTGGCACAGGAAGGTGGCGGTCCTTGGGTCTCTAGCACACACACACACACACACACACACACACACACACACACACACACACAGGGAATGTATTTCCTATACCTATGAAAGTAGACAGGCAGAAAACAATAAATTGCAGATTATGTTACTGACAAGCATTGTATGGAAGGCATTTAAATTATCAGAAGAGTAGTGAACCTCTTGGATAAGAACTGATTCATAAGCAACAGCCAGCACAGTTTTGGAGATACTCTTACAAAACTGCCAGTTCTATGACAAGGTAACGCAAGTCAGGAAAGAAACGGAAGATTGAACCGCATATTTTTGGTCTGCAAGAAGGCGTTCGATATAGTTTATCACAAGAAACTGCGATAAAAGCTCAGGGAATAAGCAAAAATAACAGGAGAAAGCACTACGGTGGATCAAAGAATGATTAACAGGAAGGAAACAACGAGTTATTGTCCAGGAGGTGTCGGGATGGGCGAGGGTCAGAGATGTCCCTGTTCACAAATAACTTGAAGTTAATGAGGAGAATTCAATCAAGAGTATACCATGAAGGACTACACATAGATCTGGACAAGCTGTAGGCTTGGTCTGAGAACTGGCTATTAGAATTTTGCATATAGGACCTAGTGGGTCAGAATAGTTCCGAGCATTTCGCCTCACACATAATATACGGACACAGGAACACTAATAAAAACCTGTTTTACCAGACTGTTAATTAAGTCTCTAGACAGGGAACAATAAAAGCTAGGGCAAACACGAAAAGGATAGGTTTTAGTATCTGTGTATTCCCTTCACCAATTTATTTAAAATATTTAAAATGTGAGGTAAACCAGCTGAATGATAAAGAACGTGAGAGCAAAGAAAATCACTCACAACAGATGATTTTATACCTGAAGATACACAAGTATTGTAGTGAACGCGACCAACCTGAGGAAGCGTCTTCCTCCATCCATGTTTGGAAGCAAAGCATCAATTCGGCCGGGTACAAGCTCTCATCCAGTTGGCTGGCAATATAACCGGACAGAGAATCAGAGTAGTCGGGCCCCTAATGCAAACAGCTCTAACCTGACTGCCAATTTGGCAGGTCTAGACGGTATGGACGAATGGGAGTGTGATGAACACCGAATAAATTGTAACATACTCGGGGCACGCTACAGCACACATCAACCGAATAACAGCAGCAGCAAATTTAAGGGTAGTTTTCAGGAACCTTAACAAGAATGTATTCACGACCCTATACACGGCTGATGTCAGGCCCATCATAGAATATACATTGCTAGTATGGAATCCGCATCTAACAAAATATGTAAAGCTCGAGTAATTAAAAAGGTTTGAAAAGAGACTAGTCCCACAGCAGAGTGTGACCTACGAGGAGAGGCTACAGGTGATAAACCTGACGACATTAGAGGACACGAGGACTTGGTGGTGATATGAGTATGACTTACAAAATACTGAGAGGATCTGACAGGATGAACAGGGCGAATCTCAGGTACACGAAGGAACAGCAGGAAGTGAAAAACAGACGAGTCATAGGGTTGTTAAGAAATACTTCTTTAGCTTTAAAGAGGTTAGGGAGTGGAATGACTTTGACAGCAAAGGGTAGAGGTAGAATCCATACATAGTTTTAAGATCAGGTAGTTAGGAGTGAACCCAGTAGCGGCCAGCGGAGAGGCAGGGCAGGAGCTGAGACTAGACCCCTGTAACCATAACAGGAGAGTAAACACACACACACACACACACACACACACAGAGGATGAGAGTGGAACTAGCGGCGACCAGTTAAGAGGCGGGGCCAGGAGTTTTGACTCGACCCTTGCAACCACAGCTAGGTGAGTACACAAATGTTCGTTTTAAATTTCTTTTCAGAGTTTTTTAAAATTTGCGATCTTCAGTTCAAAATGGATTTTTTTTTACACCCCTGAGTTAAACAAATATTTAGACAGACTTTTGTTAGAAACCAGCAGCAGCGAGTGATGACAGACACGAGCATCATTACCGTCGTGACTGACTGTTAATGAAGAGACAGATGAGTTAGGGAAGGTTGTGTTTACACCTGTCAGCTGTAGTGATCAATGGCTCACTCTGACCTTACTGTGCAAAAGTTTTCTTATGTTGTTTGGTGGTGTTTAAAGGTTGTTGGTGGGAGATGTGCGTTGTGGTTAGATTTGTAGTTGTTGAGGTGGTAGTCGAGATGGTAGTTGTAATGGTAGTTATTGTGATTTGACTGTGGTAGCTATTGTTGGATTATATTGTGGTCAGATGATGGAAGTAGTTGTGGTTAGCTTGTTGTAGTTGTCGTGATAGGTGGTTGCTGTGGTGGTCAGACTGCTGTAGTAGTTGTTGTTGTTGTTGTTGCCAGCCTGCTGCTGTTGTCGTGATGGTGGTGGTTGTTGTGGTCACACTACTGTAGTTGTTTTTGCTGTTGTGATACTGTTGTGGTTGTTGTTATAGTAACTACATGAACATTCTCAACTATCTGTCTGTCTCTCTTCCAACCTTATTTACTCTAAGTATTATTACGTGTGACATTTTTAAAGAGAATTCAATTACATTTCACCGAGCCCTTACATTACACACCTCTCAAAACAAGAGGCGATAGCTTTAGTTGTCTGACTTCCACGCCCTCAGCACTATACTTTCAACACTGCCAAGCCCACACCACCATCACGCCCACACCGCCACCACCACCATGCCCACACCACCACGCCCACACCGCCATGACGCCCACACCGCTACCACTCCCACACCACTTTAAATACCACCACACTCAAAGTGGGCGGTGGTTAAGTGAGGTATGTGGCTTCAACCACCACCAAACCCACAGTGGGCGGTGGTTACCTTAGGCTGCTGTCAGCCACGCCTTCAGAGTGAGGATGAGATGGCTGATAGTTGAGCCTAGTCATCCTCCTCACCACAACAACTCCATCCTCTTCACTGTCCGCTCTCTCATCTTTCCCAGAACACTCTGTGGAGTTTATCTAATGCTACATAAGGCGAAACAGTGGGAAAGTTTGTGTGATAAACTTCACAAGTAGAGAAGGGCAAACGTGACTTAGGTGCTGAGGAGGTTATGCTGTTGTATGAGTGTTATTGACTTGAGAAAAACGCACTTGGAGACGAGAACAAGAATAGTTGTATTTTCTGTCCACCATCTGAAGATGTATGGGATGTTGTTGTGTTAGTGGAAACATAACCAACCCTTCTCCACTTTCCTATATAATATGCCTCTCCTTCACTCGCATGTACCTGCTGAGGAGGACATTAGATGGAGGTAGAGATATACTAACACTATCACACATATTCTGTTCTCATGTGTGTACTGACCTCTTACATTTTATATTATATGTATATATATATATATATATATATATAGGATGGGGTCCACCTCTTGTGTAAATTGTGGGACCCATAGCCTGGGAGAAGTGGATAAAAAGGCTTCAAGGAAGAATATTTGGATTTCTTCCTGAAGCTGTTTGAATATTCCACTTCCCCTACCACCCCATCTTTTCGTATTTTTTTTTACCAATAGGATTATATATATATATATATATATATATATATATATATATATATATATATATATATATATATATATATATATATATATATATATATATATAATACGTCGGCCGTTTCCCACCGAGGCAGGGTGACCCAAAAAGAAAGAAAAAGACTTTCATCATTATTCAACACTTCCATCACTCGTACATAATCACTGTCTTTGCAGAGGCGCTCAGATATGACAGCTTAGACGTCCCTCCAAACTGTCATTATCCCAAACTCCTCCTTTAAGGTGCAGGCATTGTACATACCATTTCCGGGACACAAGTCCGGCTAACAGGTTTCCCTGAATCTCTTAACAAAATGTTACCCTGCTCACACTCCAACAGCTCGTCAGGTCCCAAAAACCATTTATCTCCATTCACTCCTATCTAACACGCTCACGCATGCATGTTGGAAGTCCAAGCTCCTCTCCCACAAAACCTCCCTTACCCCCTCCCTCCAATCTTTTCGAGGACGACCCCTATCCCGCCTTCCTTCCCCTATAATTTATATGTTCTCCAAGTCATTCTACTTTGTTCCATTCTCTCTAAATGACCAAACCTCAACACCCCCTCTTCAGCCCTCTGATTAATACTTTTAGTAACTCAACACCACCTCCTCCAGGAGGAGGCTCAAATTAATCCTTGAGCATACTACTGTCATGAGTGTCTTCGGATCACGAGCAACACTTAGCTCTGTTGGACGCGCGATCTTTGTAGGATCGATGTGTGAGTGCATAAGGTCACAGGTACATTGTGCTGTCTCTTGAGGCGGGACAATGTGTCGTGGGGTCGAACCCTTGCCTGCCGCAGTTTGGTAAATGATTCAGAACCAATTTTTTCATGGTTTCATTGGTGTATATATATATATATATATATATATATATATATATATATATATGTCGTGCCGAATATGTAAAACTGGTCAATTAGCAAGAACTCATTTAAAATTAAGTCCTTTCTAAAATTTTCTCTTGTACGTTTAAAGATATATATTTTTTAATTAATGTTAATGTAAAAATTTTTAATTTTGCACCAAAAGAATCTTAGAAAACTTACCTAACCTTATTATAACAAGAACAATTTATTTTAGCCTAACCCAAGCAAATATATTTTAGATTTGTTTACAATAATTTAATACTAAACAAACACAGTGAAATATATTTTTTTTCGTTAGGTTCAGAATGATTTTGGCGAAATTATTACATACACAAATTTTTACTTGTCCTATATGGCAAGATGAACGTTGCTATTTAAGCCAAGATCGCAAGTTCTGCCTATTCGGCACGACATATATATATATATATATATATATATATATATATATATATATATATATATATATATATATATATATATATATATTGAATAGGTAAAATTGGTCAAATATCAAGAACTCATTTAAAATTAAGTCCTTTCTAAAATTTTATCTTATGCGTTTAAAGATATTTTTTTTTCATTTATGTTAATGTAAAAATTAATAATTTTGTGCCAAAAGAACATTAGAAAACTTACCTAACCTTATTGCAACAAGCACAATTTAATTCGGCCTAATCCAACTAAATATATTTTAGGTAACAATAATTTAATAATAAACACAATGAAATATTGTTTATTCGTTAGGTTCAGACTGAAATTATTGCATACACAAATTTTCGCTTTCCTTATTCGGAAAGAAGAGCGTTGCTATTTAAGCCAAAATCGCAAGTTTTACCTATTCGGCACGACATATTATCTATCTATCTATATATATATATATATATATATATATATATATATATATATATATATATATATATATATATATATATATGTCGTGCCGAATAGGCAGAATTTGCCATCTTGGCTTAAATAGCAACGTTCATCTTGCCATATAGGACAAGTGAAAATTTGTGTATGCAATAATTTCGCCAAAATCATTCTGAACCTAACGAAAAAAATATATTTCACTGTGTTTTAGTATTAAATTATTGTAAAGAAATCTAAAATATATTTAGTTGGGTTAGGCTAAAATAAATTGTTCTTGTTATAAGGTTAGGTAAGTTTTCTAAGATTCTTTTGGTGCAAAATTATAAATTTTTACATCAACATCAATTAAAAAAATATATCTTTAAACGTATAAGAGAAAATTTTGGAAAGGACTTAATTTTGAATGAGTTCTTGCTAACTGACCAGTTTTACATATTCGGCACGACATTATATATATATATATATATATATATATATATATATATATATATATATATATATATATATATATATATATATATATATATATATGCAGGGTGGAATACATGGTATTAATTAAGAGCGAGAGAACGCAATACTGATTACAACAGAGCATGATAAATAGGAGTCTCCCTCCCTCCCTCTCCCTCTCTCTCTCTGTCTCTCTCTCTGGAATATAACGTTATACACTGGGGTTTTTCTTTTAATATTACTGGTAGACAGCAATTGCAGGTGCACCAAGAACTGAGCAATCACACGTCACTGTTGCACAGGCGAATGCATGCAAATTCCACATAAAAATATTCAGGAAAATTGCAGCACAACTCAGAAGAAAAATCCACAGAAAAATAAAACAGAAATAAACAAAATTCAAAGGAAGAGAGAGAATTACGTCAAAACAGAAATTGTTCCAAGATGGCGGAGCGAGATTGATGTAGGTTACAACTGGGAGAATATATAAATTAGGTTAGTTTAAAGTAGGTTAGGTTAAATTAGGTTTCATTAAATTAGGCTAGTTTATATTAGGTTTAGTTAAATTAGGGTAGAAGTTAGGGGAGGTTATCTTAGATTTTGTTAAATTTCATTTCTGAGCATTTTCTTCGGGGATTTTTTTTTCGGTTGAATTTTTATTCTGTGGATTTTTTCTCTGGGTTTATTTTCTTTTTCTTTGTTTCTAGATTCAGTTTAATACCATTTTCTCTCTTCGTTTATTCGTCAGCGAGGATAATCACCTGCCATAAGTCTGTGATACGATTGGGAAGCCTGGCATAATTACAGGCCTTGTCTGCAAGATAATATGGCTGAAACTATGTTATGCTGAGTCCAGCTCCATTAAACCAAGCGAATAAATGGTTTACAAAACTGACAGATTGATATATGAGACCCTTGTGCAATATTTGGCTATCTTTATTCTGGAAACGTTTCGTCACACAGTGGTTTCTTCAGTGGAAACGTTTCGTCACACAGTGGCTTCTTCAGTGGAAACGTTTCGCCATACAGTGGCTTCTTCAGTCAAGACTGAACACATGGACTCCAGGCTGAGGGAATGATTACCTCAAACTCCTCATCTTCCACCTTTTGCTGCATTGGACTGAAGAAGCCACTGTGTGGGGAAAACGTTTCCAGAATAAAGATACCCAAATGTTGGACAAGTGTCTCATTTATCAATTTGTCGGTTTTGTAAACCATTTATTCACATGGTTTAATGGAGGTGGACTCAGCATAACAGTTTAAAGGAGCTGGACTCAGCATAACATAGTTTAAAGGAGCTGGACTCAGCATAACATAGTTTAAAGGAGCTGGACTCAACATAGTTTAAAGGAGCTGGACTCAGCATAACATAGTTTAAAGGAGCTGGACTCAACATAGTTTAAAGGAGCTGGACTCAACATAACATAGTTTAAAGGAGCTGGACTCAACATAACATAGTTTAAAGGAGCTGGACTCAACATAACATAGTTTAAAGGAGCTGGACTCAACATAACATAGTTTAAAGGAGCTGGACTCAACATAGTTTAAAGGAGCTGGACTCAGCATAACATAGTTTAAAGGAGCTGGACTCAACATAGTTTAAAGGAGCTGGACTCAACATAACATAGTTTAAAGGAGCTGGACTCAACATAACATAGTTTAAAGGAGCTGGACTCAACATAGTTTAAAGGAGCTGGACTCAGCATAACATAGTTTAAAGGAGCTGGACTCGGCTATTTGGGTGTTTTAGAATTTTATTAGTGTTAAACAATACATACCGACTGAATGAGTCACCTTCAACACTTGAGTATATTTAATACCGAGGAAAGAGTGAAGCAGCTGGAGCTAATGTCACAGGTGAGGGTGGCCCATTAGTGGAAGTAAATCTTTGCTAAAGTGTTGGACATGTATCTAATTCATCATAGTGTTTAGAATGTTGAACAGAAAAAGGAGCAGTGTTGCAGTCCTGTTAGCTCACATTAAGCAAGTACTGTACTCACTCCTGTATCTCTCCTACACCCCTTTAAAGCTATCTAAAGTATTTGCTACAATGACGACACTCGGAGTCATATATATATTTTCACGACTGTTCCAACTGCAATAGGTTGAGGGTGAACGTCATATATGCTAGACAACAAGCTTTCCTCTTGGCATGTGACCTCCCTCACTTCCTCAAGCAGCGAGGTCAAAGTAAGGTTACTTGGCTAATCATAACCTCGACTTGTCTCCTGTGTTGACCGACGGCTATATTTCTTCAGCTTTTTTGACTACTGAAAATATTTAAGTGGCAATAGACTATAAGACAGTGAAGGGACATACGTGCAAACATTTCTGCCTGTATATTTTCAGACAGACGCATGAACATGAGAACACCACAGGTACGATTCCCAGATGGACATGTAACCTAACACATGCAGCTCATGTTCACCTAGCAGTAAATAAGTCCCTCTGTCTTAGTCGACTGTTGTGAGTCACATCCAGGGAGTAAAAGTTCAAATGCAAATAATAAAGAAGAGAACATACAGTAACCATTATTAAGCTCCTACAATTTAAAAACACGTAATTACAAATAATAGTTTAGGAATAGTAATGATGGGCTTCACGAAGCTAGGAGTGAATCCGGCCACGGTCAGTTAAGAGGCGAGGCCAAGAACTGAGACACGACTCCACACCCACATATAGGTGAAAAAGCACACAGATACAATGCATGACACGGTTGTAAGAAGCTTAAATCGCAGATGACTCAGAGGGATGTTGGGAAATTCTTTTTCAGTCTTACTGGTAAACAAGTGATAAAAGCTGGAGGAGAAGGAGGTGGTGGAGGCAAACTCCATTCACACTTTAATTAGCAAATACGATGGAACACAAGACTCCAGAAACCAATAAATGCCGGCCAATATTGAAGGTAAAAGGTTGGGACAGGAGCTAAGTCTTGACTCTCGAAAATACATCTCGGTAAGTACACATACAAAGAAGAGTGAATTATTATTATTATAATCAAGGGGGAAGCACTAAACCCGTAGGATTATACAGCGCCTATGGGGGGATGGAAGGCATTCAGGCTTAATTCAGGGAACTGGAGCACAGATCCAATTCCCTAGATCAAGAGCCCCTCACCAGCGTCAAGGAGCCTTCCTTGAGGGGAAAGAAGAGTGAAGTTTCAAGTAAACAGGTGAATTAGACAATAGAAAATAATGAAAATAAAATATGGGAAATTAACCAAGACATATATGAAGAAAAGAATAAATTTCAGAATAAGAAAGTATTGATGGACTGATAACGAAAGAAATTTCTTGCAAAGGCTGCAGACAAATCTGAATAGATCAGATAAGTAGAACTTTAATCCCTTGATCACATGACCACAAATGATTAGTTAAATAAGCATAAAATAGATCTGCCAGTTTTACAGACGTTCAAGGCCATAATCATAAAAAAAGTGATATTTAATTTTCATTATATACGGATTATTGGATAGATGTAAGTGCAAAATAACCTCGAGTTAGCTATGAGTGTTTCTCATCCCAAGTAACATCTCGTAAGTCAAGTAGAAGTCTGGTGATGAATAAGACACATGTGCAACACTCGGGTATCTGTACTGCCGAAACATACTGTCTGCACAACCTTCTTCAGTTAAATACACAGCACAACGATAAAGACACAGTAGTTGTGACGGGATGAGTCGGTCAGCCTGGGTAGGTGGTGGTCAGTCCCTCAAGTTCAGGCATACGTCCTGACCTTACAGTATAGTATATTCTAGTGCAGAAGTGAGGGAAATCATCTGGTTCACTATTGGTTCACCACCAGACTTTGACAAGTAGTGGTGTGCTCTGTCATGATGGTGACCACAATATACATTTTGATAATTGGAAAGTGATGTTCATATCTAATAATCAAACCATATCGCATCAGTTCCAAATTTTCACTTACATGAAGGATAATTTAATTTCAACTAGATAAATTTATGGAGGTCAGTTAATAACTGTTCTTGGCGACAATTAACTCCTGTTTTTTCTCATTCCTCTTGAAGACGCAATGTAACATGGCTTGATAATGTCTATCTTTATATTTATAAAATACAATACTGACACGCAGATGAATAAGACATGTGCAACACTTCAGAACTTTTATTGCCGATATAATTCGCTACGCAGCAGACCTCTTCGGTCGAACTCACAAGTGACTGATATACTGGAGACAGTTGAAGACTTTAAGATGATCAGAGTGATCAACGATAAGGAACTGAACAGTTATCAAGGCTGAAGGAATAAACACCTCAAAATCTCCTCCTCTTCATATGTCTCCAGTGTACTAGTCACATCTCTATTCTCCTGAAGAAGGCCGCTGCGTGGCGAAATATATCGGCAATAAATATAACGTAAATGATACACATGTGTCTCACTCATCTTCCGTAATGATACTGTTATAAGAGATTTTCTATCATTTATTTTTATGTCATTTTGAAATTAACAGAATATATAATTTATGTATTTATTTTAACGCATTGACCATTTCCCACTAAGATATGGTGACCCGAGAAAAGGAAGAATTAATTTCACCTTCATTCATTTGATCACTGTCTCGCTAGAAGCGTGTTGACATGGCAGTTCAGATGATCTTCCAAACTGCAACATCCTCATCCCTCCTTCAGAGTGCAGGCACTGTACTTCCCGCCTCCAGGACTCAAGTCCAGGAAACCTTCAGAAATGTTACCATGCTCACTCACTCCTAGCACGCTCATACAAGCCTGTCTAACAGGCTTGGTCGGGGTAAAAAACAAATGGAACATCAGTGAGTGCTGCGTGCAGTGTTGGAGGATAAGGAAGCAACAAATGAAACCGTACCGTGATGTCTGTACGTTGCATTGAGGCTGGTCAAGATCATACCTTGGGTACTGAAAGCAAGAGATAAACCTCTTGATAAATCACTTGCGTACATACATAATTCATGGAAGGTGAGTGAGTTACCAGACAGAGAGATGCTCAAGCTTAGTCTTGTATCCCTGACATTAACAGTGTGAAGCGACAGAGAAAACAATCTTAAAGACTAACAAACCCTGTAGAAAACTGTATTTCCTTACGAAACTATTAAAGAATTTAAGAGAAAAAATAAATTTCAATAAAGGAATTAGTGGGATGTAATATATTCTTAATAAAGGAATTAGTGGGCTGTAGTATATTCTTAGTGTGTAAAGACGCCTTTGACGCTATGCCACACAAGCGATTAAGTAATAAAGTGGAGAAACAGAGGAAGGTGAAAAATGTACCGAAAATAATAAAGTAAAACGTGAAAAGAATGGCAAAAATATTATGAGTTATAATTTTGTTAAGAGCCCAAAATATCAGTCCTAGAGTCTGAGGTTTGAAGTTGCGTCCATCCATGGTGGCACTTGCTGCTCCTGTGTTCCATGCTTGAAGTTATTCCATCTCAAGTGATATACTCTCAATGTTCCTTCTCTGTTTGATGCTTGGAGTTATTCCACTCAGGTGGTATACTCTCAATGTTCCTTCTCTGTTTGATGCTTGGAGTTATTCCACTCAGGTGGTATACTCTCAATGTTCCTTCTCTGTTTGATGCTTGGAGTTATTCCACTCAGGTGGTATACTCTCAATGTTCCTTCTGTGTTTGATGCTTGGAGTTATTCCACTCAGGTGGTATACTCTCAATGTTCCTTCTCTGTTTGATGCTTGGAGTTATTCCACTCAGGTGATATGCTCTCCTTGTTTCTTTGTCTGATGCGTGGAGTTCCTTCCATCCCAGGTGCTACACTCCTACTGATTTCCTTTCCCATTCCCTTCATTTTAATGGGTCGGATTATTTATCTTTATCCATAGAAATATAACCAAAGAATGGCTATTCTGACTAGGTGATATAGCTTGAAGCCGAAGACATTCGTAACCATTTATGTATCGCACGAGCAGTGAAAAAGGTGACATGAACTAAGAATAAAAAAAAGCGTTGCAAAGCTGAAGAACACCAGTCTTTTGAGAGATGAGTTGCGTGCCCAGGAGCTGGAGTTCGGCCCTTGCAAACTCAAGAAGGCTAAAAATAATCGTATATACAAATAACCAGCAGTAACAGGGAGTTATAATACCTTGAACACCTATCATTTCCATAGTCATTAGCGTTAAGACGCTAACATGTTCAGTCCATTACCATAATCACTGAGGCTCACCATGGCTTCAAAAGAACACCTGAGCGAGGGCTTGTAACGAACACTAGCTGTGTCAGTGATACACAGCTGTTATGTGGCTGCCATGGCTCATGTAGTAATTCTTTAAGTGTTATATTGCTGTCAAAAATGTAATTGTTGCTCAGATAATAAGTGGCTATCACAAATTTCACAGGTGTTGTGTAGCTGCAGCACGTCTCACAGGTGTTGTGTGGCTGCCGCAGATCTCACAGGTGCTGTGTGGCTGCCATGAGTGTGGATACGGGCAACAACTGCGGTGCGTATGATCTGTAGCTAGAGACATGTACTAGTAACAGAATTTGGAACTGTAAAGGGTCCTTTCAGCAGGACCTTACTCTCCTCCTCATCTAAAGGGTTCATACAGCAGGACAATACTCTCCTCCTCATCTAAAGGGTTCATACAGCAGGACCTTACCTCTCCCATTTATCTGAAAGTTAGATAAAAAACAGATTTTGTAGGGAGTTCTGTACTAGTGAGCACCTGACAGAATTATATTTATTAATTCGTATCACCCCTACACTAGTTAATCCCAGTCAGCTCTATACCAGTCAGTCCCTGATAATTCTGTATCAGTTAGTCCTATACAAGTCAATCTCTGTTAGTCCTATACAATTCAGTCTCTGTTAGTCCTATACAAGTCAGTCTCTGTTTGTCCTATACAAGTCAGTCTCTGTTAGTCCTATAAAAGTTAGTCTCTATTAGTCCTATACAAGTCAGTCTCTGTTAGTCCCATACAAGTCAGTCTCTGTTAGTCCAATACAAGTAAGTCTCTGTCGGTTCTATACATGTCAGTCTCTGTTAGTGCAATACTAGAGAAGTTAGCTTCTGGATTTACTGTCTCTTTGTCGTCCATACTATCTAACCAAGATTAGTTCATCTTGGCCGAGCTTGGTTCAGCTTGGCCCAGCTTGGTTCAGCTTGGCCCAGCTTGGTTCAGCTTGGCCCAGCTTGGTTCAGCTTAGCCCATCTGTCAATAAACTAACCTACACAAAGCAATATGTCTCTTCAGAGCTGTGGCTCTCTAGTTAGGGTTCTAGTTAGTTTGTCAGGTTTCTAGCTAGTTTGTTAGATTAAAGTCCCATCGACTGTAGGTGGGTCATATATATATATATATATATATATATATATATATATATATATATATATATATATATATATATATATATATATATATATATATATATATACATATATTTTCTTTCTTTCAACACACCGGCCGTATCCCACCGAGGCAGGGTGGCCCAAAAGGAAAAACAAAAGTTTCTCCTTTTACATTTAGCAACATATACAGGTTACTAGCCCCTTGCTCCCGGCATTTTAGTCGCCTCCTACAACACACATGGCTTACGGAGGAAGAATTCTGTTCCACTTCCCCATGGAGATAAGAGGAAATAAACAAGAATAAGAACTAGAAAGAAAATAGAAGAAAATCCAGAGGGGTGTGTATATATATATATATGCTTGTACATGTATGTGTAGTGTGACCTAAGTGTAAGTAGAAGAAGCAAGACGTACCTGAAATCTTGCATGTCCATGAGACAGAAAAAAGGACACCAGCAATCCTACCATCATGTAAAACAATTACAGGCTTATGTTTTACACTCACTTGGCAGGACGGTAGTACCTCCCTGGGCGGTTGCTGTCTACCAACCTACTACCTAGGATATATATAATATATATATATATATATAATATATATGTATATAATATATATATAATATATATATATATAATATATATATATATATATATATATATACAAAACAACCGCTGTGAAAGAGTAGTGAAATTCCAAGCGCTTTCGTGACTACTCACATTGTCAAGGAACTATAGTTCCTTGACAATGTGAGTAGTCACGAATGCGCTTGGAATTTCACTACTCTTTCACAGTGGTTGTTTTGCATATTTTAAAATCACCTGTTTACTGTGATCTTATTGCATATATATATATATATATATATATATATATATATATATATATATATATATATATATATATATATATATATATATATTACTTAGAGATTTATTCCTCTCAGTGAGTATACATTGGAAAATAACACAACTCTCAGAGTATGTACGTGGACATTCACAAGTCTCAGTTTATATATAATGAGAAATGCATACCACTCAGTGTATATACACATACATCAGTGTATATAGACACAGATGTACTCTCCAGTATATATATATTGCGTGTGGGTGCCCAGGTGTGAGGGGGGTGGGGCTGTACTTCTAACTTAGTTTACACCGTGTGATTAAGCAGGTGGTAGAGGCGGGTGATGCTAGTCGACCAGGTACTACATAAATGGATGAACAGGTTTAATCTGACGTTCCAACGCCAAGAACTGATGGCTGATGTTAGTGATCAGCCAGAGATATGGCTGACATTTACCAGTGGGGTTATCCAGGACTATGACTGGCACTTGTTAGTGGGGTCAATCAGGAATATGACTGGAATTTGTTAACGGGGTCATCAGTCACGACTGGTACTGTACTTAGTAATATTATGATACGTGTATTGAAGGGAAGTAGTCGTAGGATTTACAAAGTGCTTTAATCTTCAAAATCATTCAGCATTAATAACAATAAAAAATGAATGGAAAACAGTAGAGAGTAAAATACAGATATACATGCACACTAACACTAGTTGAACTAAACTGAAATATAAAAAAAAAAAATCCTTCAAGCCAACAGGAACGCAGTTCATAGATTAACCTACTCCAGTGGAAACAAAGATGATGTATGTGTGGGTCATTCAGCTCAAGCATGGTGGACATTCGATCCTTTGTCCGATAATTCGAGAGAACGAAAATCTACTCTGGCAGCCAGGCTTCTCGAGGTCTCTTCAGGGACGCCAGAAGTCATAAACCTCGACGTACGCGAGAAGGCGAAGTAGTGAAGAGTCGAAATGAATTCAGCAGCCAGCTACACGCCTCTAATTTAGTTCTGTGCTTACCCATTATAAGTAGCAGTTTCAACACTTGTATAGAAATTGATAAATAAAAACATAACTTACGGGCCTTTAATTCAAACGTAAATACCCATCCTACTTATAGATTTGTAAGTGCGATATTCATCATAATTTTCTGCTGTTTCTCATGGGTGATGCTTTTTCCCAAAAAATTGCTTATCACGAAATGACAAAAATCTAACGATTTTAATTTGAAGTTATAAGGACATATGTTACTTACATCTAGAAGCACAATTAATATTTTGCATTTTGACTTGTATAAAGAAAAAAATCAACTTAAATATGAGCAACTAGAGAAGATAAGGATGAGTTGCCCAAGTCCCAGGAGCTTGAGCAAAACAAGCCGATGGCTGGTTTGAACCCTGAAAATATCCTTGCTAGTCTGTAGGGCCCACCGGCCTTGCAACTTGCAAAGAACATATCGATATATATGGCTCAGGGAGTCATTGTGAAACAGACATCTGATATAAAGCGACCTCGACACAGCAACTTGTTCATCACCCAGGACCTGACTTGTTCCGAAAACTAATGAAACTTCTCGCCCTTGTGTCGGGCGTGGATACACAAGATATGTTAATGGGGCGCGTGTACCCCTTGCTTATAATAAAGTACGAAGCTACGCAAGTATGAAATGAAGGACAGGGGTGCCGGACAAATAATAGGCATCTCCACTTGAATACACCGAGGAGTGAAAAAAAAAGAGAGAAAAAACAGATAAGGGAAAAAAAAGAGATTGCTGAGTCATGGTTGATGGTGGTCTTAGCTGGGTCTTGCGCGAAGTTAAAACGCAGGTTTAAAAATGTGGCCCGATTCTGAAGAGATAATTAACACTCGGATATTGCATAGTAAATGCTTATTTATCTTATGTATAAATGAATATTCTAATTTAAGCTAATCTCCCTAACAATGATACACGCTTCTTTTTGCCACCTTCCACCTCCAGGGGTAGGCAAGGGGTGCAGAAGGTTATTGACATCCACTCTGCCTTCCACCTCTCAGGGCGGGTAAGCTGACTGGGGTATTGACACACTCAATGTCTGCCTCCTCTTGAGGCAGGTGAGGAAGGCCGCAGGGAGAAATTCACCCAAGCTGCTTTTCATCGTTCGGGGCGTGCTGCAGGGGTCTTGAAGCCCACGCTGTATCCCACTACATTCTACTCCTCACCAACCTCCTTCTCTCTCTCTCTCTCTCTCGTAACCAAAAGAACAAAATAATTTACTGCAACTAGTGTCAACGACAGTGTTGATGCAGAGAGGCTTTCGTGGTAGTACACCGAGTTCTAGTTTCCTTCTGGAGAGGTTAAGATAGTTTACAAGGCCTCAATATTATTCTTAAATGTAGTTCTCGTTTAGTGAATAGTTGAAGCCGAAGTACGAGGTCTTAAACGCCTCTCTTAGAGGTATTGACCGTTAAGCAAGGCCGCGTGTCGGTAAGATGTTTTTCTTTTCTATGTATTTACCCGAAGTAAATATTCAACCTTCCATCCTCCATTCTTCTCATCCTCCTCTCTTTCTCTTCCTCCTAATTCTCATTCTTCTCATCTCTTCTTTTTTCTCCTTTTCCTTTTGGCTACTAACTCACCTTGCTCCCTTAAGTTTGACCTCAGGAAAGTTTCTATTTACCTACGACCATGAACTCGAAGGGATGAATATATCTAATTGTTTTCCCACGTAGCTGTAGCTCATTTACGGCACCTTGATGTCTGTCTCTTCGTGCTCAGCTGACGCCATGTTGACGTTGGATTAGCAATCGTCCTGCCAAGGCCAGGTCAGTGTAGGCTTCACTTAACGTTATGTGGCTGAGAGTTGTTTCCTGCGTTGCCTACAACGTTGATTCTCACGAAATTTACTGCACTGATTCCCACGGTATCACCTACCTTGCCTCTTGTGGTATTCCCTGCGTTGCTTCTCGTGGTATGCCCTACAATGCCTCTCGTGGTATCTCTTGCCTTGCCTCTCGTGGTATCCCGTGTTACCTCTCGTGGTATCCCCTGCGTTATCTCTCGTGTCATTCCCTGCGTTGCCTCTCGTGGTATCTCCTGCGTTGCCTCTCACGGTATTTCCAGACCTGTCTCCTTCGGTATCACTTGCGTTTCGTCCTGCATTGCCTCTCACGGTATCTTCTGCGTTCACTCTTGCGCTGTTTCCTGTGCTGCCTCTTGTGTTTCCTCTTGCGGTATCTCCTATGCTGTCTCTAACCAGCAGCTTGGCACTGGAGAACATGGAAGAATAGGACCACAAGTGCCGGAAAGCCCCGTGTAACGCAACTCCATCAAGTACAGCACGGGACACATCGTGAGTGTCAAGGCCCATCAGTATGGCCAATAAGTGTGGCTCGGGGTCACATGGTGATTGTCAAGATCAACGAACATAACCAAGGTGAGTGTCAGGACCTACTAATATGGCCCAAGATACAATGTGTAGCAAAGCTGTTGTCGCCCACAGCACTGGTCGTTATCGGTGCTGTCTAGAGTTCTTGAGGTCTAAGTCTTAGTAATGATGCCAACAAGAGAGTTAAAGAGACATGTGACTAAACGCTTGGGCGTATTTGTTAGAATATGTTTCGGTCCTGGGATACTGATCACTTCTAAAAGGGGTTAGAAGTGATCAAGGTCAAGGACCTTGTCCTTGCTCCTAATGCTTGCTCAAGTGTCTTTTTCAACCACTAGGGTTCTCGAGTCGTGCACACAGCTTTCTGTGGCTCCCGTGTTGTGCATGGAGATTTCACGTTGTGCACACTGTCTTCATAACTACATCCTTGGCTTCATTTGAAGATAATTTAAGATCCACTCACCATAAATATAAATAAATACAATAATGGTTACAATAATATATATACTGCGTGTGGAGGCTAGTACACCAAACGGGGAGTAGAATGAAATTAGCTCAGAGGCACCCACACCATCGTATGTCCTCGCAACTTGAAGCAAGCCTAGTTCGCTAGGCTCATGTTGTTTGTAGAATTGTATGGTCCAGTGGTTTAGAGCGTCGTGAATTTTCGCTCTCTTCCCACGAGGCAGGCTAAAACAACACGGGTTCGAATCTTTGTTGTTGATTAAATACCACTTTCTCGTGGTTACAATAATACATACATATATACATATCGTGCCGAACAGGTAAAACTTGCTATTTTGGCGCAAGTTTGTGTATGTAATAATTTCGCAAAAATCATTCTGAACCTAACGAAAAAAAAATATATTTCATTGTGTTTATTTGTTATTAAAGTATTGTAAACTTATCCAAAATATATTTAGTTGGATTAGGCTAAATTAAACTGCGCTTGTTAAAATAAGGTTAGGTAAGTTTTCTAAGGTTCTTTTGGTACAAATAATTAATTTTTACATTAACATAAATTAAAAAATATATCTTTAAACTTTTTTTTCAACAAGTCGGCCGTCTCCCACCGAGGCAGGGTGACGCAAAGAGAAATTCCCCATAAAGAAAAAAACTTTCATCATTATTTAACACTTCACCTCACACAATCACTGCCTTTGCAGAGGCGCCCAGATACAACAGTTTAGAAGCATATACGTATAAAGATATATGACATATCCCTCCAAACTGCAAGTATCCCAAATCCCTCCTTTAAAGTGCAGGCATTGTACTTCCCATTTCTAGTACTCAAGTCCGGCTATATAAAAATAACCAGTTTCCCTGAATCCCTTCACTAAATATTACCTTGCTCACACTCCAGCAGCTCGTCAGGTCCCCAAAACCATTTGTCTCCATTCACTCCTATCTAACACGCTCACGCATGCTTGCTGGAAGTCCAAGCCCCTCGCCCACAAAACCTCCTTTACCCAGTCCCTCCAACCCCGCCTTCCTTCCCCTACAGATTTATACGCTCTCCAAGTCATTCTACTTTGTTCCATTCTTTCTAAATGACCAAACCACTTCAACAACCCCTCTTCAGCCCTCTGACTAATACATTTAATAGCTCCACACCTCCTAATTTCCACACTCCGAATTCTCTGCATTATATTTACACCACACATTGCCCTTAGACAGGACATCTCCACTGCCTCCAGCCGCCTGCTCGCTGCAGCATTTGCAACCCAAGCTTCACACCCATATAAGAGTGTTGGTACCACAATACTTGCGTACATTCCCTTCTTTGTCTCTATGGATAACGTTATTGTCTCCACATATACCTCAACGCACCACTCACCTTTTTTTCCTTCAATTCTATGGTTAACCTCATCCTTCATAAACCCATCCCCTGACAAGTCAGCTCCCAAATATCTGAAAACATTCAACTCTTCCATACTTCCTCTCTCCAATGCTATATCCAATTTTTCTTTATTTAAATCATTTGATGCCCTCATCACCGTACTCTTATCTATGTTCACTTTCAACTTTCTCCCTTTACACACTCTCCCAAACTTGTCCACTAACCTTTGCAACCTTTCTTTAGAATCTTCCATAAGCACAGTATCATCAGCAAAAAAGTATCTGTGTCAACTACCAGTTTGTATTTGATTCCCCATAATTTAATCGCACCATCTCCCCAACACCCTAGAAAATTTTAATAAAGACTTAATTTTCAATGATTTCTTGCTAATTGACCAGACATTAAATATCTAAATCTCTCTCTGTCTGTCTCTCTGTCTGTCTCTCTCTCTCTCTCTCTCTCTCTCTCTCTCTCTCTTCTTCTTCTTCTTCTTCTTCTTCTTGATGATTCGCCGGTACTTCCGGCCCGGGTCTTCTCCAGATGGTGACCCGGCGTCTCTCTCTCTCATATATATACATTATATATATATATATATATATATATATATATATATATATATATATAGGACACATAATTTTCCCTCTTAGTTTAATAACTTCATGTCGCTATCCTACAAACGGTCCATCGTGAATAAAATCATATCTGTGAATTTGGAGAAAACATGCATGATGTTTATAGCACCACCATAAATTTGAAACCACGTTCCATGTTTTCCATTTTTTTTTAAAGTTTAACTACTGATCAGGTTGGCACAGACTGGTCAAATCACCACCAAATATATAACATCCAGATAATAACTACTCGGAATGTCTTCAGATTTTCAGGACTCTTGTCCAACCTTACGACTATCACTTTCGTTTTCAATTTCTTTTTATTAAGTTGTGATGCTAATATAAATTTTGCTTTTTACTCTTTCTAATTAATACATAAAGATGGAAAGATGGATAAAAGGGCAAAAGAAGGAGAAGACAGGTAATTGGGGCTCGAGCAAGTGGACTCGTTAGAAGGCACAAATATCTGGACTGAGACGTACCATTACTGAGTCAAAAGCTGAACTTTCTAATTAACGGCGCCTTACAGCATGTTGTGAGGCGACATGTTGTGTACGATATCATACAGAGGAGAGCTTACCGTTCAACATAAGTAAATGGGAGCGTGCAAAGATAGTCTCTTCGAAGATAGCATTCTATGAATAGGGAAATATTCCAGTGGTCTCTGGGAAGAAGGGCTGCTGGAAGATACTGAAGCGTCGGGAGGATGGCAGGATTATGAGTGAGAGAGCCCGAAAAGTCACAGAAGAGCAAAGAGACAAGTAGAAATATTGGAAAACTTTCCAACTATGGTACGCAAGTGCCGAAAGTATGATAATGAATACTGCTGATAGAGACTTTTTGGAATTAACTAAGATATGACTGCTAGCAACACCAGACATGTAGCGGCTGCTTGTACTTTAGTCAAGTAACTCCTGAACTCTGGGGGTAGTGGATCTCTCTCAGGTCGTCAGTGATCTATGAACAGTAGTAACTAAGAAACTGAAGGTGACGCTTTTCGCAGGATTCAGAATAGTGTCCTCATGAACCATTGGAAGACTGGAAGTTTTCAGAGATCATATATTGATAGTCATAACTTCAAAAAAGAATCTGCTTCTATGGCATGGCCATTATCGGGAGTTAGCCGAGCTGAGTGCCGTATCCCTGGTAGCTGACATCGGAAAGTTCCCATTCAAACATCCCTATTTCCCGATACTCTACATGAAGCACAATGAATGGTCAAACTGCTTCACTCTTTGAAAATGATGAAAATATGGCTCATAGAAAAAGTGCTGCATCTGTCTCCCGGCACGGTGACTAGTCGAGCATAGACAGTCAAGGCTCGAAATTTTGCTAATTTTGTCACAGTGACGTACAGTCAATGATTGCTCAAATGCGTCAAGGCCATGAACGCTCCCTGGAACGACTTTCTACTGTACAAGACCCGACTTGCCTACGATACCATCAATCCTGACGTGACGCGGAGCAAAATCGCGACTCTGAAGTCACACCTTTGATACCTAACTAGCAAAATAGTGCGAAATCATACCTGAGAGAGAAAAGGTAATTCCACTTGCTAACCATACCACAGGTGGGGACTGAACTAATGGTATGGTTTGCTTGCAATCGTGTTATTTTGATTTCTTAAACCATCAAACCAACAACGCAATTTGGTAGAGATTTTGCGTAGAAATCAGCAATACAACATCGCCTGCCGATCTGGTCAGCTTACACTCCATGATCCACAATTCTACAACCTGAAACAAGCAGCATAACTATAGATGAAAATAAAAACTAGACTTGAGATGGACTCTTAGTACTTCCCTAAAGAATATTTTCTCCGTGTATGTTATGTATAATGGAGTTGAAAGGGAGTGAAAATGGGAGTAGACTCCCCAGTAACTTAAGGGCGAGAGAGAGAAACGTAAAGAAAACCAGACAATTAGTCAAGTAGAAGGTATCCATCGACCAGTGACAAAGTTGATATCCAGACTAAGACGTAAATTTGCGAAACTAGTTTCGAATTGTATATATTAAGCCCTAAAAAGTGGGAGAGTTAGGTATGATGACTGTTACGTCTTTAAATAGCATTAGTAAAAAAGACTTAAATTTCTGTTGTATACCTTCGAAAGATGTTGGGAGGACTCAAGTATATAACGGCTTTGCATTCCTTTGTAAGGTGTTGGGGAGAGAGGGAAGGATGAAGTAACTGTTGTATCTATATTTGTAAGGTGTTGGGGAGTAAAGGACATGGGGAGGAAGGAGTAACTGTTTGGCTTGCACTGTGCGGTCACTCAGATAGCTGGTGTACTGTTAGTAATGTTTTCTACTGTAAGAGTTGAGTACTAATCGAGCCAAACCTGCATGACTCCTCTTACGTTGTTGCTTTTAAGTCTGTGTTATATCTCAGGTTATACGTACACACACACACACACACACACACACACACACACACACACACACACTTGTAAGCTTTCACATGCTTACACACACATCTTTTGAAAAATAGGAAGAAGTAGTGTCACTGACGTGACACTTCACTCAGAGGTGACAACACCTCACACAAACCTGTCTCGCGCATACATTTGTCCGACATCAAGTTTTATTGTGATTTCTTCTATATATATAATTATATATAATTGGAAATTTAGTATTCAATCTAGTATGATAGACGACAACTTTCAAAACATTCTCAATACTATCAACAATTTGGATACAACCTGGAGGAAGAGAGATAATGAGTTACCGTTGTTCATGTGCTGCTTCACATAGGCAGATTTTCACTTAGAATGTTCAGAAAACCAGCATACAAAGATAACTTGTTAAATTTGCATTACTATCATAATAACAGAACTAAGAGAAACATCGTAGCTGAACCCTGTCTTAGAGCGTGTTGGTTATCCTGCCAACAATTCCTTGCAAAGGAGAGTACCTTACACAGGCTATAAAATTACTACATTTCATTCTTCATTATATCGCCGAGTTCAGGAAGCTTGCAGCACGTATTCTCAACAGAGCTAAGATCTATACAAAGATATTGTTCTACCTGTCAGCAACGTAGCATCTGACTTATTATTGACGACAGGCAGCCGCTTAAAATATCAGCTAACTCTTCAATCTTTGTCAGAGATTAAGTAAGCACAAATCTGACAACTGAATCTCCAGTGCCTGAATTTATATCATACCTTGTGGGTTGTGTGATAAGAAGTATATGGACGAGTTATCAAGATCACTGGAACAAAATATTTGACCACAAACATGCATGTAACGGCTATGACCAGGACAAACCCCGTGTCCAACATGGGAGAACACAGAGTCACATCATGGAAAGAAACTAAGCTAGTTGCTTGAGGAAGTAACTTACCTCATCATAAGTGTTCAGAAGCTGCCAGTATGGCAGTCGCCAGTATCATCCCATAAAAATCCGATCGCTATAACATTTACCAAATCTCGGTAAACTGATTACTACCCAACCTGGATAATGCAGTTAGGTGACAGCACTAAGTGAGGCCACGCCTATTAGCTCCATCTATAAACATTATATATATATATATATATATATATATATATATATATACACCGTCCTGTATTAGGACTAAATTAATGTGTTGAACTGTGCATAAGTCTTTGTCCACATTATTTGGCAGTGTTTAATTTTTTGATGTATACTGTTTTTTTTCTTTTCCATAAGTTATACAAACAGTAGAACTTTTTGGAGATGCATCTTACAGGGTAACGTTATACAATAAACTTTATTTTATGAACTGTATGCTACTGTGTATATGGTGCAATGCTTTTCTTTTAGTAAGAGGTTTCTCTAGTGTCACCCACCAGCCTTCAGGACCTTACTGTGTGTGTGTGTGTGTGTGTGTGTGTGTGTGTGTGTGTGTGTGTGTGTTTTATTACTAGAGAGATAGGGCACCAGGCAGCTGACATTGGACTTCCAGCCCAGATGGTAAATATCACAGGGGTGGAGGAGTCAAATAAAAGTGGAGAGAGTGGGTAAGTTACTTTCCCGAACCTTGGGGCTGCCTGCCCACCAACACGTCCCAAAGTAACTAACCTTCGAACTATAGCTGAATAGCCGCCACTACGTCACAGCACTTAATTTGACGACTCCTTACACTGTCGCAACTACGTCCCACACTAACAATGACTACAGTACCCTCACGCACTCACACTAACAGCCACTATCCTAGCATCCTCACCAGCAACAATGACCAGCTTCCCTAGAAGCCTCACTATCAATGACTATACCTCCCTAAGACCCCCACTAACAACGACCATGCTTCACAGGGACTCCCACTAACAACGACCATGCTTCACTAGGACTCCCACTAACAACGACCATGCTTCACTAGGACTCCCACTAACAACGACCATGCTTCACTAGGACTCCCACTAACAACGACCATGTTTCACTAGAACTCCCATAAACAACGACCATGCTTCACTAGGACTCCCACTAACAATGACCATACTACCCTAAGAGCCCCACTAACAATGACCATGCTTCACTAAGAGCCACACTAACAATGACCATACTACCCTAAGAGCCACACTAACAATGACCATACTTCCCTAAGAGCCCCACTAACGATGACCATACTTCCCTAAGAGCCCCACTAACAATGATCATACTACCCTAATAACCCCACTAACAATGACCATACTACCCTAAGAGCCACACTAACAATGACCATACTACCCTAAGAGCCCCACTAACAATGACCATACTACCCTAAGAGCCACACTAACAATGACCATACTTTCCTAAGAGCCCCACTAACAATGACCATACTACCCTAAGAGCCCCACTAACAATGACCATACTACCCTAAGAGCCACATTAACAATGACCATACTACCCTAAGAGCCCCACTAACAATGACCATACTACCCTAAGAGCCCCACTACAATGACCATACTACCCTAAGAGTCCCACTAACAATGACCATACTACCCTAAGAGCCACATTAACAATGACCATACTACCCTAATAACCCCACTAACAATGACCATACTTCCCTAAGAGCCCCACTAACAATGACCATACTACCCTAATAACCCCACTAACAATGACCATACTACCCTAAGAGCCACACTAACAATGACCATACTACCCTAAGAGCCCCACTAACAATGACCATACTACCCTAAGAGCCACACTAACAATGACCATACTTTCCTAAGAGCCCCACTAACAATGACCATACTACCCTAAGAGCCCCACTAACAATGACCATACTACCCTAAGAGCCACATTAACAATGACCATACTACCCTAAGAGCCCCACTAACAATGACCATACTACCCTAAGAGCCCCACTACAATGACCATACTACCCTAAGAGTCCCACTAACAATGACCATACTACCCTAAGAGCCCCACTAACAATGACCATACTACCCTAAGAGCCCCACTACAATGACCATACTACCCTAAGAGCCCCACTAACAATGACCATACTACCCTAAGAGCCCCACTAACAATGACCATATTTCCCTAGGAGCCACACTAACAATGACCATACTTCCCTAGGAGCCCCACTAACAATGACCATACTACCCTAAGAGCCCCACTAACAATGACCATACTACCCTAAGAGCCCCACTAACAATGACCATACTACCCTAAGAGCCACATTAACAATGACCATACTACCCTAAGAGCCCCAGTAATAATGACCATACTACCCTAAGAGCCACATTAACAATGACCATACTACCCTAAGAGCCCCACTAACAATGACCATACTACCCTAAGAGCCCCACTAACAATGACCATACTACCCTAAGAGCCCCACTAACAATGACCATACTACCCTAAGAGCCCCACTAACAATGACCATACTACCCTAAGAGCCCCACTAACAATGACCATACTACCCTAAGAGCCACATTAACAATGACCATACTACCCTAAGAGCCCCACTAATAATGACCATACTACCCTAAGAGCCACATTAACAATGACCATACTACCCTAAGAGCCCCACTAACAATGACCATACTACCCTAAGAGCCCCACTAACAATGACCATACTACCCTAAGAGCCCCACTAACAATGACCATACTACCCTAAGAGCCCCACTAACAATGACCATACTACCCTAAGAGCCCCACTAACAATGACCATATTTCCCTAGGAGCCACACTAACAATGACCATATTTCCCTAGGAGCCACACTAACAATGACCATATTTCCCTAGGAGCCACACTAACAATGACCATATTTCCCTAGGAGCCACACTAACAATGACCATGCTTCCCTAGGAGCCACACTAACAATGACCATGCTACCTTAACTGCCCCACCAACAGTAACCAAGCCATCCTCTCATCCCGCACACTGCATGGAGTATGAAAAACTTTCAGATTGCAGGGTTTCCTGACAGTCATGTGTGTCACTGGACACCTCAAAGCTTACTCACTGCCTTAAAAGAAAAATATCGAGATCACTGAAGACCCACAGGGCTCTTATTTACATTAGCTGATCAGAGGCGGCCATTACACTTGGTTGGTAAACGACGAATCTCATCACATGTTTACTCGAGATTTTCTTCGTCGCTTGCACAATCAAACTCTGATTCCTAGGATGGTGTCCTGATGGCCGACGGCCAAGCTCGTCTCATTATGTACGCCCGGTGTGCCTGGCAATAGGTTCTCAAAGACTGATTATCACAGTGTCTCTTCCTGTCTCCCGACAATCAACTCGACTCATTATGTACTCCACCCGTGGTGTGCCTGGAGATCAGTTGCCAGAGATCGATTCTCGTAGTGTTGTCTCTCCATTCGCTCGACGACCTGTTCATTATTTAGTGTTCTTGTGGTATGCCAGGCGATCGACAACCAGATTCTGACAGTTTGAAGAGCAGGTTGACAAAGGCCTTATAAAATAACATAGCATTTCAGTGAAAATATATTAATGCTCGAACGTATTGCCGATGTCAGAGATTTTTAACTGTGCAAAGAGAAAACGTATTTGCGGAGTGAAAACGTTTCTGTGGAGTACATACGAATCTTGTACAGTCTTTAATGAGAGATTTCAATGCTCTACACGTAGGATTCCCAAGATATGACTACTTCACCCTTAATTAATATTTTTTTCCTTTCTTTTAACAAGAGCTGTTATCTCCTGGTCATTTCACAGCCCTGCTATTACGCACTGATGTGCGATATATCAACCTTAAAGTGCAATCCACAATAGTCGACTGACGCTCAGGTACCTATTTTCTGCTGAATGAACAAGGACAGCAGGTGTAAGAAGATTTGCCCTGACCAAGATTCGAGCCCAGGACCTTTCAACTGCTAAATTACTGCTTTGACGCTTATGTTTCGTCTAAGTTCGAGAACCTGGATTGCTTAAAATATATTCATTCGAGTAATATGGTCATCACGAATTGGTAAAAACTTTAAACATTCGGCAGCTGGTATAAAGGCAAAGGTACAAGTTGCAGAATATGCTTGTATTGGGACAACCGTTCGCCCAGCACAGAGCTCTACTAAGTCATGGCTTTATGAATCTCTATGTAGAGCGTAACATTGTCCCACTCTTCGTCTTAATAACTGTTGGCAGTACGCCCTTTCATTCTGCAGCTGGGTCCAGGTGGAAGATAAGTCGATAATTTTACTTTTAAGAATTGAGGCTAGGGGAGTGTGGGGGCCCAGGTTGGATTGGTTCATACCTCAGCGCCTCGCCCAAGAATACAACTCCAGTTTATCCTGTTCTAACCGCATTCCCTCGCCTCCCTTCCCTTCTTTGCTTCATCTTCACCTCCTTACATCGTCCCCTTTCTTTCCCTCATCCATTTTTCTACCCTACCACTTCCAGTTATTCCCATTCATACCCTTACCTATTTCCTACCTTCGCCCACTTTCCCTTACATCACTTCAGTTACTTTTCACTGCTCTGCGTTCTCTTTACCGCAACTCCCTTCTCAATCCTTTCTTTCCTACTTTCTTGGCATCCTTCTCTGTGCGGTCATGGGCCCACCGAGTGTGCCTGCCAACCTCCATGTATTCTTTTGTTTAGTCAGTGTCACCAGAGCCCCTTGTAGCGGACACATTCACCTGTCATTACAGATGCCACCTGGAGTCTTTCGTCCAGAATAATTACCAACAGCCCTGACCACCTGCCCTGTCATGTTACAGTGGAGAGCGTATTGCTCTGGGCATTTGAGACGTGTCAGAGAGGGTAGTGTTTACTATGATCAGCTGACAAGGGCCAAGGGCTCTCCTTTTTTAAACTCGATTTTCTGGCTCTCACTAAGACATCTGACACCAGTCTTACTCCCATACTGAGAAAGCATTAATATGCGTCCTTGAGATGGGTTACCAGCTATCTAAGAAACCCTGAAGTGGGATGCTAGATGGCGTCTTAAAGAAATGAATAAGATATGTGTAACACCTTGGAATATTTAATGATGGAAACGTCATTAAATATTCATTTCAATATAGAGAATAATTATTGAAGACGGTAGAAGTGGAGAAGGATACTCTAAATGCGAAAGAAATTTGAGGTGTTCAGTTACTCGGTCTTTATTTATCAAAGCTGAGGGACTGATCACCTCAAATTCGCCTCTTCACTTCTTCCACCATCTCCAGTGTTTATTCTCTGTACTGGAATTAAAAAAAAAAAACACTAGGTGGCGAAAAGTCCCCGTCAATTAAGATTCCTTGATGTTATACCTGTGTCTTATGCATCAACTCATCGGTATTATATACCATTAATGTAAGGTCCCTAAAGTGGGTTACCAGCTATCGAAGCTGTTGCATGCAACTCGTCTTTGTTTACAGTGTCTTATCTGTGTCAAGGTTGTTAGGCACCGAGACCCACGCGGCTTAATACAGGTCACACACAGTTCTGTAAAATAGTCATGACGCTGTTAATTCATAATAACAGTATCATTGTGTTAGCTTACGATACCGCTGTATAAAACTCTGAATGTAGCCTAAAGCAGACACACAAACTTTCACTAAACCTAATGGAAGGATAATTTATGATTCTCAAATAAAATGCGGATTTCGTCATAAATTTTGTATGAATTATTTAGTTAAAATAAAAATAAATATGGTTTAATATCACATATTGGGATAGTGTGTGCGTAATATTCTTATTTTGTTCATTTTTTTGCAGGTCTGAAACTAGAGATCGCAAACGACATTCGGGTTCTTAGTTTATTCGCCAGTAAGTCGCTTAACGAGAAAACGCATCCCATTCATACACACGAAAACCTAGCTAAGATCTCTGGGATACCTTATCGTAGTTGCAAAAATTCTAACTGTAAAAGCCTATCCTGCCTAGTACTCTCTCTCTCGTGTACCCTCACCTGACTCGCAGCCTCACCCTAAGAAAACCTGTCACCCACCATTCCCCTCCAACCTGTTCTATGAATAGATCAAAGTCACTGCACATGCTCCTGATCCATATTCGACCACTGTTGTCCCAGTCATCTGGAAATCTTTGGTATTTATAATGCATTAAACTTTTTCCCAGTATTCAAATCTTGAAAAAAAAAATATATATATATTCATTAGCCACATTCAAACACGTCAGTTACCCACACCAAAGTATGTTAAATATGCACACTGTAATTAAGTTTTATGTCGTTCTGCTAAATCGAGGCACATTTTCCATGTACAGTATTATGAACTGTTTTCGTAATGACCTTAATATATATTATCTTCAGTAATATTAAAGGCATATATATAAAGTATTGAACCTTTCAATGTATATACTCCGAGAGATGATTACTTATCAATATATATATATATATATATAATATATATATATATATATATATATATATATATATATATATAATATATATATATATATATATATATATGTATATGTATATAATGTCGTACCGAATAGGTAAAACTGGTCAACTAGCAAGAACTCATTTAAAATTAAGTCCTTTCTAATATTTTCTTTTATATGTTTAAAGATATATTTTTTCATTTATGTTAAGGTCAAAAAATAATAATTTTGTTCCAAAACAACCTTAGAAAACTTACATAACCTTATTATGACAAGCGTAATTTAATTTAGCCTAATCCAACTAAATATATTTTATATAGGTTTACGATAATTTAATAATAATCAAACACAATGAAACAAGGTGCCACCTCTGGAACTGTCCTGGGGACCCTCATCCTCAGAGAAAAAAATAAACTTACTTCAGGGAATACTCAAGGTTCTCCCTGAAGCTGTTTGAGAATTGTTTTCTCCTACCACCCCATGTATTTTATAGATACTTTATTTAAAAACAAAATACACTGGGAAAAATACACTGACAAAATTACAATTGGGAGTAAAACGACATAGATAACTCAGAGCTACTTCTTGAATACTTCGTCCAGCTCTCCAGCGATGGGCCACGTGCCCAGAATGCTGCAAGCATTTCCGCTCCTGGATCGCAAAACTGAGTCTCTGAAAGAGGGAGCTGTCCGCCCTGTGGTCCTTGGTTTCTATAATGAGTTTTTCGCCCAGCTCTTTGAGGAACTTTAAAGCACCCTTTCCCCATGATTCATGGGTCTCCAACCCTATTGGGATGAAGTAATAGCAAAGGGAAAAGTCTTCATGTTTGCGGGTCGTCTGGGTCTTCCTGTGGCTGGCAGCTCCACTCCCTTCAGCTAAGGAGTATGCCAAGTAGGCATCTGCCAATGTGGCGGCACAGGTGTAGTCCCAGGCAATCTGCTTTCCATCCTTCCAGGGTAGTATAGTGGCCCCATCAGGACGCTTTTGACTTCCACCAGACCTTTGCACTTGGGGATCCCGTTGAGCTGGGCAACGGGCTATGGTGAGGCTTCTCTTTATAATGTCGTTGACCTCTTCATGTCTGGCATACTTCCCTTCTGCTGTGTGACACACGAGACCATGAAGTCCGAATTGATCAGCCGTCGCCCTGCCGCAAATACACCTATGTTCGGTGAGGATGGGGCGGCTAGGCGAAGAGCAACACCTATCCGAATGGCCCGTGGGGCGAGTCGAGTGTCCAGGGAGGAAATTGGGAACAGCTAGAAGGAAATCTCCTGGGTGTGGTGCCTTCACCACCACAGCTCTGTCCTTTCCTGAAGCGTTGGCGAGCATTTTTTTTTGTTAGATTCAGATTTATTTTTGCGAAATTACTGCATACATAAATTTTCGCTTGCCTTGTTTGGCAAGAAGAGTGTTGCTATTTAAGCCATAATCGTCTTATCTTTATGATTCTCCTTATTTCTCTATCCACTCCAAACTCATCCTCTCTCTCCCTCTCTCTCTCTCTCTCTCTCTCTCTCTCTCTCTCTCTCTCTCTCTCTCTCTCTCATTACCCTCTTTTCTGTTCTTTCTCGTTCTCCTTACTTTCCAGACTATCCCACTATTTTTGCTATCCTCGTAACTGTTCCTTAACTCTCTTCATAGCTTCCTAAGTCTTCCTTGTCTCTTTCTCCGAGAAATTCCTATATTATTACCTTCGTCACATAAGTAATCAGACACACGTGCAACATTTGGGAATTCGCCAACCACTGGTTTTATCAGTTCAACACAGAGATGAGTTACGAAGACAGCGGAAGATGAGTAAATCAGTCCTTCAGCCTGGTAGACCTATACACAGCAGATAGTGGAAAATGAGGTAATCAGTCCCTCAGACTGGTAGCTGGTATTCAGTACCTTACTTTAGTGTCTAACTCCTTATCTTGTCGGTACTCCGTTCTATTATTAGAATAATATTAGCCATATAAACTGTTTTCAATGATATACAATGTTTTAGAGATATAATATCTATACTAATATAGCTATACTGTATATAGGTGGTTCAGACCTGTATACTTGAAGGACCTCATTCTCCAGTGGGAACGATGATGCTCTTCAGATTTATTTATATTTATATGAATCACTAAACATGTGTGGGTCAATCAGCGCAAGGAGAGGTTTAGGCTCGATCTTCCGTCTGCTAATTTTGGCAGATGATTTTGTCAGGAGGCATACGGTTGATCGCATGATCTGGTCAGGAGTCATCCAATGGATTACATGGTCTGGTCAGGAGTCATCCAGTGGATTGCATGGTCTGGTCAGGAGTCATCCATTGGATTACATGGTCTGGTCAGGAGTCATCCAGTTAATCAAAGAATCTGATCAGGAGATATCCAGTGGATTAAATGATTTGATCAGGAGACATCCAGTGGATCAAAGGATCTAATTAGGAAAAGGTGGAGCAGGAAGAGAGAGAAGAGGAAAAGAAGGAAGATGATGAATAGGAGGATCAAGAGGAGGAATATGAAGACTAGGTGGGTGAAAAAGAGGAGAATGAAGAGGAAGATGAGGAAGAGGAGGAGGAGGAGGAGGAGGAGGAGGAGGAGGAGGAGGAGGAGCTTAGAAACAAATCTTGGAAAAAAAATAAAATTTAGGAAACGAATGTCTGCAAACCCAACAAGGAGAAACACTCGTAAAAGGTTTAAGAAAATGCAAAATATGGTCATAACGACGCGAGAAATGAAGCCGAGGAGAGAGTCAGTAATAACTTCATCAAATCACTGATAGTGGCCGAGTTGTGTGTGTCTTGACCAGCTGCCTCTGAAGTCAGCAAAAACATGTCCTTTTAGTATGCTTTTCTTGTTTTTTTTTTTTTTTTTTTTTTTTTTGCTTTGTTTTAGGAGTTGGCCTCCTTATGTCTTCCCCATCCCCCCACCAGCCTGCCTTGTGGGGGTGGGGGAGGGGAAACAAAGTATACTTTACTCTCCTCATTCTAATTCATCTAATCCTTTTTAGTCATCTAGTCCTTCACCCCTCCCATCTACTTTTCGTCTGTTTCCTTCTTTCCTTCTCATCTTCTTCTTCTTGTCCTTTTCGTAGTCCTCTTCCTCTTTCATCCCCCTGTCTCCCTTCCTTGACCTTCCACATGTATGGTAGGTGAAGTTCATTACTCTCTCTTTGTGTTGACATGACGTCATTATCACACCAATCTCTCTTAACACTGTACAATATCCTGTTACAGTACTTCCTTTTATATTGCTTTGACACTGCGATACCATTACTGCTATGTTACTGTCATATATTCTAATATTACAGAAATGATGCTTCTGTGTATATTCCTATGCTACAGTTCTGAGCAGTGTTATATGCCTATGTTATAGTACTAATCTTAAATGCTCTGGTAGTGTATGAGGTATCAAAAAGCAGAATATATGTCGTATTTGTTTATTCATACACAATTATACGGCGCTTGACTATTTGTTCGTTTAGTATTCGTTATGTTTTGTTCGTCAGGAAATAGCACAATGCTTTCTGACGTAACTTTTAGTCAGACGATGACCTGTTCAGTGTTCAAGGTTACGCGGTCTACCCCACTAGGTTTATACCCTATTTAAGAAAAGGATCACTAGATTGTGGTATATCTTAAGATAATTTTACCCTCCCAGAGAGTTTCCATTTGTATCAGTTTGTCTTAGTGCCAACCCTTTGTTGAGACCTCCTAGTTCCTTGTAAGCTGTGACTATGTCTCCTTTAAACATGCGTCTCTCCAGTCTTTCCTCCTGTACTAGGAGAAATCTTTCATCTCAGGAACGTGCCCAGTGGCACATGTTACTCTCTGTTCAGGGGCGTATTGAAAAGGTAAATAGTTCACTATCGTTACATATATGGTCTTTCACCTTCAGTCCATACTCCGCTTGTCCCCTCCTCACTAAGACACCTCTGGACACAAAAATATGGCGCAGATAATGAGACAGCATACTCTTAAGCCTGTTACTTAGGTCATCTCACCGAAGGAAGGGAAAGGGAGGGAGCAGGAGAGGTATTCTACCACCTTGAGTGTCAGAACTACTCACGTTCCAACACGCACAAAATTCCCACCCACTCTCACGTTCCCACAGAAATATATTCCCATTCATTCTTACGTTTTACACGGCATATTCCCAATCACCTCTGTGGGGCTATTATAATCTTTGCTGTCATCTTCGTCATCTAATGTTTACTCGGGATGTACTAATGAAACAATTTTGTACAATTCTTGTAGCTTTTCCATGCCTTATTGCAGCTTTTTTCAAAATATTTTCCTTTCGTCTTTTCTTTATTGTTTGGTGTCAGGTGTAAGAAAGTGTTTGTACGACTCAATCTCTTCAAAGAGATAGTTTACATATAACAAGAACTATACGAAAATTGATCCTAAAGGAACCCGACTTGGTACTTTTTCTCATCTCAGCATCTCCTTTTTGCCTGTGGCTCGGTGTAATGTTGGTCAAGTACTCCTTTATCAGATAAAGTAATTTCTTTGATATCAAGCAGGCTTTTTACAAATATGTAAATTAGTGGCTTCTAAGACGCCATATCAGAGGCTATGTGGAATGAGCAATACAAAGCACGTATCCCCTTTAATGAGCTTAATAAAGCTCTCTCTGAGCAACATGTCTTAATAAAGGAAACTTGATGCTCTTAATACCCTACTGGGTAGCCCAGTGGTGAGAGTCAAGCCTCTCACCACTTGGGTCCAGGGTTCGAGACCCAGCAGAACTACTACTTGATGCTCTTTGTATTACTCTGGCATATGAAAAATATGCAGTCACTCCTCTTTCTTGTTTCACACTATTCTACTAAAGGAATTCAACTATATATATTTCAGTTGCCATTGAGCCCGAGGGAGGTATCCATGAGTCTCGGTAAATTTTGCTCGGTATCTCAGCGTCTTACAACAGAGAGAAGCAATAATGTTAGTCACAACCAACAGTAGGAACTAGACGGAGAAGTATTTCCCTGCCTTTCCTTACTTAATCTTTTTAGCCATCAGCGGTAATGAAGTCTACATTAAGGAGTGTAAATGATTGGTGAAATGAATAAGTTTTATTGCTGATAAAATGACATGGCAGCGTGTGTGATACAGAAGAGTGTAGACATAAGACGGGGTGTTGGGGTGAGCTAGAAGATTGTGTGAGTGAGCAAAATGGGATATTGAGGGATACTAGGATTAAAGGAGTGAACAAGAAGGATTGTGGGAGTGAGTTCAACGCATGTGAATACGAAGGGATGTTGGAGTTTAAACTAGAATGGGAATAAGATGAATGTAGATGTGGAGAGAAGGAATGTCTGAGTGAACAGGAGAATACTAGGGTTTGTGAGAAAGTGAACTGTGGTACTATCATTTGTGATAGTTCATCATTCATTTTATATCTAGGTGGTTAATATACATGTTCAGTCAGGTGGTCCACTTGTGATGTTCTGTCCAGAGGGTCCAGCATCTTTGTTGTGTCTGCGTGGTTCACCATCCTTGTTATTAGAAGATTGTCCATCATCTTACAAAATATAATTATAAATACTGGTATTTTTGGTCTGTACTGTTGCTCCTCTGAGTTTCCTCACCTGTCTAGTATATCTTTGGTCTATAAAAATAAGCTAATTTCATTTTTTTAATACGTATGCAAAATCAACTTATATCAAATAAATAAAATGTAAGCAATATATACCCTAATTTACTCTTGTTAGCCCATTTAATCTCATGTTCCAATGACTTTTGTATATCCATATGTTTTTTGCAGGATAGATATGGAGTGTTCAGAAAAGTAGCCGTTTCGGCGGCAGAATATAATATCTGGTACTATCTCCAGTGTGATATTGCAATTATTAGATCGTGAGTAGTGTGGAATTATCTGTAGAAAACTGAATTTGTGGTCACAGTGTGGAGCGCTGTGTTGGATGAATCTTATTAGAACCAACTGGCAGAGTGGTTAACGTACTCTTCTGTGAGTTTTAAGACTCGCCTGCCTTGGGTTCGAATTCCACCCATTCTATGATTTGTTTGCAGTCGTGTTATTTCGATTTTGTGAGTCATGGTAGCTTAGACTGTGCCTTACCCTTGGTGTCACTCTTGCATTCTGTATCCATGACAAGGTCCTGTTTACCTCCTTCAGATACTTTTGCGTATACAAAAGTACCTGAAGGATACTTATTTTTCCTACCATTGCAGTCTCCAGTATTTTTCAGTGCACCACTCGCTCTTCTCTGCCACTCTTCTCCCCCACACGTCAGCGTGTGGGGGAGACTGCAGGAAGCTTATATTCTGAAAATTTTTCGCTCTGTAATTTTTACCAAGTGAATGAAACCTCACAACAAAAGTTACTCTGCATTGGAGTGTTTTCTTTACTACTGTCGGCGTCGTGCCTCGGTGTCAACTTTATCTTAGCGAAGTCTGCAATGATAACACACGAGCGACTATAAGCAAATGAACTTTCACTTTGCATATTGTTACGAAGCGAACTTCAAGACTTAAATGTCGAATATGTTAACATCTACCTCACAGTTTAGCAAATTAAACGTAAATCACTCAAGACAGTCTTGAGTTAAAGAGCACTTGCACAATAACGACTAAGAAGGTTAGGTGTTGCATTGCCAGAGAAGGAAAGAGAGGGAGGGAGGGAGGGAGGAAGGCAGGAAGGGAAGGAGGTAGGAAGGGAGGGAGAAAAGACTGGAGAGAGGTTCTAACTGATAAATATTCTGTTGAAGGTTTTCACGTCAAGATAAGAATCCATATTTTCTAGCCTTCAATCTAAGACAATTTAAACATCAATAACTATCAGTAGAGATTACTGAAAAAATAGAAAAAATATATTTTTCACGGAGAGGTACACCGTAAACTAGTAAATTCCTACTAAATTAAAATATACCTTTTTGTATATTTTCGTACTAACACTTTCTTGTATTAAATATATTCATAAAGTGAGCTGAGGCGGAGGGATTGTGTCAGGTGAAGTATCTTTCTAATTGCTCTCAGCTTCTTGCATTTGTGTTGAGCATAAATTAAATGTTACTTTTTTTTAAATATGAAAGAGTTGCTATTGCTCAGAAGATTATTCCTTTTATCGGAGAATCTTTAGGAGGGCTGGCGGCTCTCCCAGCCCACCGCAGCTGCTGCGTCGTACATGGGGTGGAGGACAGCCGGGGGACATGACTGGCACTTGTCAAGAGAAATGCAACCATTGGTGGGTCAAGGCTCCTGGCGGCCACAGCCTGACCTTCCTCTTCCTTCCTACTGTCACCACCTCCCTTCCTTCCTTTCCTTGACGTTCCTCTCTCGTCCACCTTCAAGAATGGGGTGGCAATTTGTCATGGAAAATAGGAAAGTTTCTCCTGGCACGTGTCTTAATCCTATGATGACCCGGTCAGTGGAGCTTTTGTTCAACCGAGGTCTACCGCTGACTTATAGCTCACACTGTAAAAATTAAAGATACTATTATAGGATATGATGGTAGGTGTTTCGCCTATATAAATTCACAGCACATAATAGTGTCTAAGAATTCATTCAAGAGCTTCTTGCGATGGCGGGGTTTTACAATGAAGGGAGGACAGAAGTTTCAGTGTCGTGTTATTCCATTAACACTTTCCTCAACATCCACAAGACTTTTTGGTCTCTCCAGTACCTGTAGCATTCGTGGTTTCAACACCTGTTGGTCTTTATACCATCCGCAGCTCTTGCAGCTTCTACAACTCCCGTAGCTCTTGTCTTCCCAACATCCACATCTGTGCACCTTCCCAAACAGCCACAACTCTTGTGGCTTCAGCACCCGCAGCTCTGCTGATTCTCCATCATCATAACACTTATGACATTACTAACACAGGTGTTGTTGCCGCTTCAACACACTACTTTAGGTCTTGCCGCCTCTCCAACCTTTTCAGGTCTTGCGACCTTTCCAAAACCCACATCACTAGAAGCTCTCAAGCAAAATTCCTGAATTGCCTCAATAAATCACTTCCGATCACTTGTCGGCAAACTCCTTTTTTTTTTAATTTCCGAGAAGTACTTATAATTTAAACTAAACTATTAGGTATAATCACAAAGCACGAGAGAATTTATCGATGATGTGTGAGTTAGTATTGTTCGTTAAGTGGCGGTAGCCTGTTAGCTCAGCTCATATATTTTTCGTTGCAGCGTCTTATAAGCTGGAGGCTTTGCTGATCTTGTGTGGCGAGGCCTTAAACACCCCCGTCCTAACTAATATATTGAATGCAATTATAGGGTTCGAGAGTTTCGTAGGCGTTTTGCCCTGATCTTCGGTTTTCTATTTTCCTCTTAAAGGGCGTGTGTGTAAATTTTCGACAGTTTCCGAGTGTATGTGTGTGTGTGTGTGTACTCACCCACCTAATTGTACTCACCTAATTGTGGCTGCAGGGGTCGAGACTCAGCTCCTGGCCCCGCCTCTTCACTGATCACTACTAGGTCCTCTCCCTCTCTGCTTCCTGAGCTTTGTCATACCTCTTCTTAAAACTATGTATGGTTCCTGTGTGTATGTGTGTGTGTGTGTGTGTTTCGTTACATTAGTGAACTGCTCATGTTTGCCTAGACCAGGTATGTGTATGTGTTTTCATACCTTTGCTGTTCGTTCTTACCTAAATTAGTCACTTAAATGATTTCTGGCATCAGCTTATCGTGTATAGACTCAGATCAGCTGTTAGCGTTTAAAAACATCATATCAGCTCATCGTGGTCACCTGTACTATTCACCTTTTACTGAGTATCTGTTCTCTATCAACAGTTGATGTTTACTTGTGCTACCTTAACTGTCTACTAGCCACTATTAACCCCGTGCACCTCCCTCCGTGGCCACTGACACTCTGGATAGCAGTTTCCGTCAAAGTGTTCTGCTATGGACATCACAATGCAAAAACAATATATATAAGTACAACACTGAGATCATTGTTCACGATTAGAAGATGAACAATCGCCAGCACATTACTCCACCTAGTAAAGACGACATATTTATATGAATATATAAAATACCATCTGAACTGCCTGCCAATATTTATTTTTCTTTCTTTTAATCCCAGTATTTACGAAGCAGCTCTCAAGGTGTGGGCAAATGTGTCTGCGATACATAATGTTCTGTATTTGGTGTAACGAATGGACGAGACAGTTATCTTAGGGTGGGTTAATACGTTCGGGGAACATAAGGATTCATGGTCGGTGTGAGGAAGACAACAAAGCAGTGTTCTGGTTATGACCTGTCATGACATGTGAGAATAACCTGTCATGACACTTGGGGCTAGCCTGTCATGACACGTGGGGTTAGAACAAGTAACGGATTAATGAATAAGTCAATGCTGTTGCAATGGCAAACAGGCATCACCATGTACAGTAAGTACTTACATCTCGTCGGTATTGTATGCCATCATACGTAATTGACGCTGCAGTACCATGGAAACCTCATCAACTTGCCGCCATTGTGCACCATTAATATAATAAGTCATGGATTGCATGGACCATCAGGTTAGAAATGAATGCACTTTGTTCTAACAACAGCAGGTGAATGGAACTCTCTGACACATACAACTGAGCCAATCTGTTTCCTACTAAATCTTTTAATTAAAATCACATTAAATATGTTTCAGAAATTTAGGTTAATTATAAGATAGACATAATAGATACCCAAACACATGTACGTATTTCAACAACCGTAGGTACCTAAACAGCTGTAGGTAGCTAAATATCTGTAAATATCCAAATAGCTGAGCACCTCTCACCGTCCCACCCAACAAATCTACAGCTGCCAGTGTATCTACATCAGCCAGTGCACCTACAACAACCAGTGCACCTGCAACAACCGTATCTACTACAACAAACAGTGCACCTACAGCAACTAGTGCGCCTACAACAACAAGTGCACATACAACAACCAGTGGATCTACAACAACCAGTGCAACTACAACATCCAGTGTATCTACAACTAGTGTACCTACAACAACCAGTGCATCTACAACAACCAATGTGCCTACAACCAGTGTACTTTCCACAAGCAGTGCACCTACAACAACCAGTTCACCTACAACAACCAGTGCACCTACAACAAGTGCACATACAACAACCAATGCACCTACAACAACCAGTGCATTTACAACAACCAGTGTACCTTCAACAGTGTACCTACAACAACCAGTGTACCAACAACCAGTGCACCTACAACCACCAGTGTACCTACAACCAATGGACCTACAACCAGTGCACCTACAAAAAGTGCACCTACAACAACCAATGTACCTACAACAACCAGTGCACCTACAACAACAAGTGTACCTACAACCAGTGCATCTACAACAACCAGTGTACCTACAACAACCAGTGCACCTATAACCAGTACACCTACAACCAGTGCACCTACAACAACCAGTGCAACTACAACAACCAGTGTACCTACAACAACCAGTGCACCTACAACAACCAGTGTACCTACAACCAGTGCACCTACAACAACCAGTGTACCTACAACAACCAATGCACCTATAACCAGTACACCTATAACCAGTACACCTACAACCAGTACACCTACAATCAGTGCCACTACAACAACCAGTACACCTACAACAACCAGTGCACCAACAACCAGTGCACCTACAGCAGTGTACAAGAGCCAGTGTACCTACAACAACCAGTGAACAGCAACCAGTGTACCTACAATAACCAGTGTACAACAACCAGTGCACCTTCAACAACCAGTGCACCTACAACAATCAGTGTACCTACAACAACCATTGCACATACAACAACCAGTGTACCTACAACAGCCAGTGTAACTACAACAACCAGTGCACCTACAACAACCAGTGCAGCTACAACAGTGCACCTACAACAACCAGTGCACCTACAACAACTAGTGCACCTACAACAACCAGTGTACCAACAACAACCAGTGCAGCTACAACAACTAGTGCACCTACAACAGTGCACCTACAACAACCAGTGCACCTACAACAACTAGTGCACCTACAACAACCAGTGTACCAACAACAACCAGTGCACCTACAACAACTAGTGCACCTACAACAACCAGTGCACCTACAACAACCAGTGCAGCTACAACAGTGCACCTACAACAACCAGTGCACCTACAACAACTAGTGCACCTACAACAACCAGTGTACCTACAACCAGTGCACCTACAACAACCAGTGTACCAACAACCAGTGCACCTACAGCAGTGTACAACAGTGTACCTACAACAGTGTACAACAACCAGTGTACCTACAACAACCAGTGAACAGCAACCAGTGTACCTACAATAACCAGTGTACAACAACCAGTGCACCTACAACAGTGTACCTACAACAACCAGTGTACCTACAACAACCATTGCACATACAACAACCAGTGTACCTACAACAACCAGTGCACCTACAACAACCAGTGTACCTACAACAACCAGTGCACCTACAACCAGTGCACCTACAACAACCAGTGTACCTACAACAACCAGTGTACCTACAACCAGTGCACCTACAACAACCAGTGTACCTACAACAACGAATGCACCTATAACCAGTACACCTACAACCAGTACACCTACAACCAGTACACCTACAACCAGTGCCACTACAACAACCAGTGAACCTACAACAACCAGTGACCAGCAACCAGTGTACCTACAATAACCAGTGTACAACAACCAGTGCACCTACAACAGTGTACCTACAACAACCATTGCACCTACAACAACCAGTGTACCTACAACAACCAGTGCACCTACAACAACCAGTGCACCTACAACAACCAGTGCACCTACAACAACCAGTGTACCTACAACAACCATTGCACCTACAACAACCAGTGTACCTACAACAACCAGCGTACCTACAACAACCAGTGCACCTACAACAACCAGTGCACCTACAACAACAGTGTACCTACAACAACCAGTGCACCTACAACAACCAGTGTACCTACAACAGTGTACCTACAACAATCAGTGCACCTACAACAACCAGTACACCTACAACAACCAGTGCACCTACAACAACCAGTGCACCTACACCAACCAGTGCATCTACAACAACCAGTGCACCTACAACAACAGTGCACCTACAACAACCAGTGCACCTACAACAACCAGTGTTCCTTCAACAGCCAGTATACCTACAACAACCATTGCACCTACAACAGCCAGTGTACCTACAACAGCCAGTGTACCTACAACAACCAGTGCACCTACAACAGCCAGTGTACCTACAACAACCAGTGCACCTACAACAACCAGTGTACCTACAACAGTGTACCTATAACAACCAATGTACCTCCAACAACCAGTGCACCTACAACGACCAGTGTACCTACAACAACCAGTGCACCTACAACAACCAGTGTACCTACAACAACCAGTGTTCCTTCAACAGCCAGTATACCTACAACAACCATTGCACCTACAACAGCCAGTGTACCTACAACAGCCAGTGTACCTACAACAACCAGTGCACCTACAACAACCAGTGCACCTACAACAACCAATGTACCTACAACTCACATCTTTGTATCTCAAGTTTTTTTATTCGATTAATCAGGTGTGTGCTCCACCCCGGTGCCATATACTGCAGCAGTGATGTAAATGTCTTGGAAAACCGACAAGTTGAAGAATGATAAATTAGACACATGTGCAACTCTTGGGTATCTTTATTGAGGAAACGTTTCGCCACACAGTGGCTTCATCAGTCCATACGTAGGAGAAACTTGAAGAACAGGAGGAGAATGAGGTAATCAGTCCCTCAACCTTGAGTCCATGTGTTCAGTCCATCAATCTTGAATAGAATACAGCATATGACCGGAGAAGCAGCTTATAAACCGTATGGCAGGAGAGGTGCAGCAGTCATAGGTGGTGTCACATTTGTTCAATGTGGAAGTAGGTCGTGCCCAAGAATTAGGCAAGCGAAGAATTCCTAAGTATTCAGAATTCTTCGCTTGCCTAATTCTTGGGCACGACCTACTTCAACATTGAACAAATGTGACACCACCTATGACTGCTGCACCTCTCCTGCCATACGGTTTATAAGCTGCTTCTCCGCTCATATGCTGTATTCTACTCAAGATTGATGGACTGAACACATCGACTCAAAGTTGAGGGACTGATTACCTCATTCTTCTCCTGTTCTTCAAGTTTCTCCTACGTATGGACTGATGAAGCCACTGTGTGGCGAAACGTTTCCTCAATAAAGATACCCAAGAGTTGCACATGTGTCTAATTTATCAACATGTCGGTTCTCTGAACCATTCATCTACAAAGTTGAAGAATGAGGCATTTGTGCAACATATCTGAATCTCTTTTGCAGTGCATCGAGGCACTGCATGCATTGTCTCGACGCTCTTTTCTTCTGAAGATAATTTATGTTTTGTTATTATCATGTACGATAAGTTTGGTTAGGTTAGGATAGGTTTGGTCTGTTTAAGTTAACGGATATATTATTCTATATTTATCTATAATTACTCTATAAAGAAGGTACTGAAAAAAAGTGGCTTTCGTCTGGCAATGCGCTGCCTATTGCAGAATCCCGTTTGCGCATTTTCTCACGAACGGTAAAAAAAAAAATAAATGGATGCAGGGCTGAGTTTATATACTGGATATAGTGTCTTGAACTGCTTTAGTTCCATCTGCACCATTCCTATGTCTGTTAGTTATGTATATGCCGACGATACTAGTCACGTGTGTGATATTCCTATGAGATGTACTGTCCGCCCTTGTTGCACCTTCACTTCTTTTCATTACATTCTGGCTGATCTTTACACCTTTAATCCTTTTCATTACATTTGGGCTGGTTTTCTTGCATCTTCACTCATTTTCATAAATTCTTCTTCGCTCTCTACGCACTTAACTCGAGCAGCCAATTTCTGACCAAGGTGAGGGTAACTACGCAGGCTGCTGGTTGCACAGCATCCTCAACCTCAGCATTATCCGTGGGGACACCAACGCTCTCTGATGGTCGCAACAGACACAAGTGTGTGTGGAAAAATACACAAGGTCATACATCCACAGACTTCCATAATCAAATTTCAGAACACCAATACGGCAGCATACCAAACAACCATAACACCTGCATAATGCATAGTAATTGCCGCAGTCACTTCGTAAATTGGAAAGGCACACTAGTAATTATCCCGAACATAACACCCAGAGACGAAGAGCTCTTGAATCTGCACTCTTGACCATCAACAACTAATATCAACCAGAATATTGGTCTCTACAGGTTATCTAAACCTTTTTACAGAAAATGTTTGTTGAAAAATGGTATAAAATGCCGACAAGTTTATTAAGACACATGTGCAAATGTTGGGTATCTATATTGTTCAACAATATGTGCATATGTGTCTTAATCCAAAAATTTTTGAAGCGTTTAAAAATTAACGTTACTTGACGTGTGCTACACATTCCTTTCACCTCGCTGCTATTCACTGTTTTTTGGCGCACTCTCCCTTATCAAGTTCATCTTTTTATTAGACTTGATAAAATCTACTGTGTGGGCGAAACGTCTTCAGAGAAGGTTCCATTTAACTGCATCCGTCTCTTGTCTAACCTTCGAGTGTTTGTTGTAAGTTTCTATTAGATTTGAGGGAAAGAATTTCCTGACTTTGAAAACATGATATTCTCAGATAAATTCTACTTTCCAAAGGTTTTGAAAGAGTGTTGCATATCATTGTTTTCTACGTCAATCATTACGTTTTTATTTTGCCAGAGATATTCGTCTTTACTTATGCAATACCTTTCAGCAGCTTTTTATTCGAATATTTACATTATATTTAAACATTTCCATCGATTCACTGCAGAACTGTGTTAGCGGTAACCTGAGTGAAGTTACTGCCTCTCCCAGTGCTCACCTAAGAGGCTTGAACAAAAAATGGGTATTTTTCAAAAATAGGAGAGACAGGTTTTTGGAATTATAGTTTCAGAGAAGCGTGAGCTTCAGCAGACAATGTTGAATCAAAAGAATAGGTGGCTGACGAGTAATAGAAGGAATCGGGAGAAGCAGAAGAGGAATAGGATGAGGAGGAGCTCAAGAATTTATTCTGGAGAATTTCCAGCGAGTGATGGGCCAGGCTTGTTCCACAGATAAGGATGATGTAACAGATCGGGAGAGGACGTGGGTGGTAAAGTTCCAGGAAACGATGGTGCTGTGTCAGTTACGAGGCTGAGCATTGACGCCAGTTCTCGCTGAGACAGGTTACTCAAAACACATTTATCTCTTACCTGGCATACATTAATGCTTTCCCCTAGAAACATATACACTAAATGCCTGGGATGCTTTTCATTTACTAAGGCCCCGTTTGCGCTAAATCCGTGTGGGTCATTCAGAGCGAGTTGTGCTGAGGGCTTGATCCTTCGTCAGTTAATTGTAGTCTTGTCTCTGACCAGCCAGGCTGTTGGTGCCTGGTGTACACTCCAGAATGTTAATGTCATTCAGATGTTGCCTGTAAAATGTTGCTTGTATGATGGTGTCTATAAGATGATGACTGAGATGCTGCTCGTAAAATGCTGCTTTTAAGATGGTGCTTGCAAGATGGAAGATGTTGCTTGTAAGATGGTACTTGTAAGATGATGCTTAGAAGAAAATGTTTGTAAGATGGAAATTGTGAGATGTTCGTAAGATGGTGCTTCTAAAAAGTAAGATATTGCTTGTAAGATGTAAGACGCTGCTTGTAAGATGGTGCTGGTAAGATGTTGCTTGTAAGAGGCTACTTGAAAGATGCTGCTTGTATGATGCTTCTTGTAAGATGCTGTTTGCAAGATGCTGTTTGTAAGATGTGGCTTGTAGGATGCTGCTTGTAAGATGTTGCCTGTAAGATGTTGCCTGTAAAATGTTGCCTGTAAGATATTGCTTGTAAGATATTGCTTGTAAGATGTTGGATGAAAGAACAGCAACCAACAGAACAGTAGATATCAGAAATAGAACAATAGACAATAGGGCAACAGACGTAGTAATAGACAATGTAAATAGAACAACTGGCATGAGGAGAATAGACAATATGCTAATAGACAATAGGACCAGACAAGAAGCTATGCAACAACAGACAACAGATAATAGTCACGACAGACAACAGAAAAATAGCTGGGCAAAATCTTGACATTCCGTGGAGAAGCTTTCTAACAGCAGGGCAAAGCTAAAGGTAGCTCAAACTAGGCTCAACACACTATAGGTGGGGCTCGAACCAATGGCATGCGAATCCTAAAACTCAGGCCAGTGCACTGACCACTGGACCGGCTGGCTCTAACAGGGTTCATACCACTAAGTATATTTGTAAACACCACAAGCAGGGTAGCGTGTTCTGTGTTTGGTTTGCAGTGGTATTTTTTACGGATTTTTGAGTCAAACTGAGGATATTCCTCATCATTTATTTAAAGTGATGTGCAAAAGTTTAGGCATGCTATTCGTTCTACTGAATAGATTTAATTGATTATATTTTTTAGACCCCAAAATGATCCGAAAATACTCTGCAAATCTGGCCTTTGTGGAGACAGGTGTAAAGGGGCAAGAAAGACAGGTGTGGAGGGGGCAGGAAAGACACATGTGGAGGGAGCAGGAAAGATGGGTGTGGGGGGTAAAATATGGGTGTGAGGGAGGAAAGAAAGATGGGTGTGAGGAGGCAAGAAAGACAGGTGTGAGGGGACAAGACAGGTGTGAGAGGGGGCAAAAAAGACAGGTGTGAGGGAGTTAGAAAGATAGATGTGATGGGGGACAAGAAAGGCAGGTGTGAAGGAGTTAGACAGATATTTGTGAGAGTTAGAAATACAGATGTGTGGGGGGCAAGAAAGACAGGTGTGAGAGGGGAAGCATGAAAGACAGGTGTGAGGGAGTAGAAAAAAAGTGTGAAAGAGTTAGAAAGACAGGTGTGAGGGAGTAGAAAAAAAGTGTGAAAGAGCTAGAAAGACAGGTGTGAGGGAATTAGAGACAGGTGTGAGGGGGCAAGAAAGACAGGTGTGAGGGAATTAGAAACACAGGTGTGAGGGAAAAGCAAGAGACACAGGTGTGAGGGAGTTAGAAAGACAGATGTGAGGAAGTTAGAAAGACAGGTTTGAGGGAGTTAGAAAGACAGGTGTGAGAGGGGGAAGCAAGAAAGACAGGTGTGAGGAAGTTAGAAAGACAGGTACATGAGAAAGGGTACAGTTCAGAGAATCACAACCTTTTAAGAAGAAGGATAACTAGGTCTTTCTAAATCCCCACCTGAGAAGCAGCTCTCAACGATAATAAGTATACAATTAAGGTTTACTCAACCTTTTAATAACTGGGATTAACATAATAAATAATTACTTTTTTCTTTTTCTTCTGTTGATTTTATTCTTTCCTCATGTTGATCTTGTTCTCCTGTTGGTCCTCCTCGCCTTTGTGTTGGCAAACAAAAAATTTCGGGCAACAAATCAATGTTTTCTACGCTATTTAAAGTGTTTATTTTTATTATGTCCTAAACCAACAAATCTACCAGCATATCTCGTGAGATATGCTGGTATAGAGAGCAGTGGGTGTGAAGGGTAAGGTATACCATTGCTCAATCGTACAGTGGACGAATGATTCTGGTTTACTTTCCAGATGTATCTTCTATTTTTCTTCCAGTTATCCACCGTGACCTTTTTTTTAGGCCACGACGTTAATTACCTAAGTAGTCCCATTAGGTAATACGGAATAGGAGGAAATCAGGTTTGATATGATGAAAGGAGAGTAGCTACAATTCCTTATAACAACAATCGTTCACCGGCATCGATGTTCCTCCTGGAAGAGTGTTAGGCAAGAGCGAGCCACTGGAAAGTCTTGGCGAGTCTTACTGATTTTGTTTTATCAGGGAGAAATTCGGAGCTGCACCTTCCATTCCTACATTTGCCTTCCTTTTCAGATCAGGTTGGTAAGGAGATAATTCAAGAAAAAGGACCTATCCCCCTGTTTTACAAATAAGCATTGTCTTGGTCATCTTGCACATCCCGGCATAATACCCACCTATCATAATTTATTAAAGTGACTTACTAATTATTTGCTAAGTACCGCTTTACATTCTTGAGAGACCCTTGTAAACAGTTCAACGGGGCCCAGCACTCTAATGTGTGTAATTTGTGTAATCCCTGTAATATGTTTAGCTCGTGTCCTGCTCAATGCTTTCCGTGAATTCATTTGCATATTCCTGTGTAAAAACAGTCAACAGTACCGTTTAAAATTAAACTTTTCTTGCTCATTATCATTAAACTGTCCTATGTTAGATTTAAGTGTTCGTATCTTTTCTCTGATCTTTCTCCTATATACGTGGAAGAACTTTTGAGTTGGTCTTAAATTTCCTCGAAATATTAATTTTATAAATTGCGTGACTTATTTGAGCATATTGGTATATATTTACGCTCCTATTTATAGATATTTTACTACATGTGCTTTAGTTTTCCGTTCACTCATTTAATATCTTTTTTGGTAGAGTTCATTTCCTTCTTATATATATATATATATATATATATATATATATATATATATATATATATATATATATATATATATATATATATATATATATATATATATATATATATATATATATATATATATATATATATATATATATATATATATATATATATATATATATATATATATATATATGAGCAGGGTAATATTTAGTGAAGGGATTCAGGGAAACCGGTTATTTTTATATGGCCGGACTTGAGTCCTGGAAATGGGAAGTACAATGTCTGCACTCTAAAGGAGGGGTTCGGGATATTGGCAGTTTGGAGGGATATGTTGTGTATCTTTATACGAATATGCTTCTAAACTGTTGTGTTCTGAGCACCTCTGCAAAAACAGTGATAATGTGTTAGTGAGGTGAAAGTGTTGAATGATGTTGAAAGTATTTTCTTTTTGGGGATTTTCTTTCTTTTTTGGTCACCCTGCCTCGGTGGGAGAAGGCCGACTTGTTAATATATATATATATATATATATATATATATATATATATATATATATATATATATATATATATATATATATATATATATATATATATATATATACCAAACTGCTGGTCGCAGTTTGGTGAATGCTTCAATGCCACTTGTTTCGTGGTTTCATTACTATATAAACTGCTTTTAGAGGCTGGTATTCAAACGGGAGATGGTTGAAATTAACCTTGAGCTTACCACTACCACGAGTGTCCTCGGATCACAAATAACACCTAGCTCCACTGGATGCGTAATCTTTGAAGGATCGCTGGTTAAGTGGATAAGGCAATGTGAACGTTGTTCTGTCTCTTGAGGAGGGAGAATGTGTCGCAGGATCTAATCTCAGCTGGTCGAGGTAAATGTTTCAGTACCACTTGTTTCGTGGTTTCTGCTAGATATGTCGCTTATCTAAAGTTAAAACTGTGTAACATCATAATGCTATGACACTATTATTGATAGTTAGTCATTAATACTGTTTAAACTGTCAGAGAACTATCAGACTCACACGGTAGATATTTCAACATCCCATATTGCACTATTAACCCATAAAGGTAGTGGATCTTGACCTAGCTTAATGCTGTTTATTTCCACCCAGTGAATGTGAGTCAAGATTAGAATTTAGAGGCCAATGGCTGCCTTCAACAGCAGCTCATACGATGCATACCAAGAGACAACTTACGTGTGTTCTTGTATGCTGTGTGTGTTCTACCCTGGCATCAGTGTTTGTGTTGTTGGATGTTAATCTTTGAAGGAGTATGTACCGTGGACACTATTATATATGATGAAGAAAAGCTTTTCAGTGTCTTAACACGACCCCGTTTAGACTCCTGTCCAAGATAGCATAAACCGGTCTTGCAATACACATTTCTTGTTTAATACGTACTCTTTCAGTTAAGCACGTTCGTTCTAGATAACACGCCTCTCCCAGAAGATACATATGCCTTGGAACGTACATTTATTCTGAAACACACCATGGAAAGATGTACATTTTCACTTTTTATGTGCTAAGAAGTCCCAGCAAAATCATTCTGGTTTTTCCTACTGGTCACCCGAATTGACTTTACAAAAATAATTCACTCACAGCAATGCTGTGTTTAGGGGTATGGTGAGTCTAATGTATAATTGTGGTCGCAGTAATTAACTTTCAACATGCTCTGTTTTCTTGTATTCATTTATCATAATTAAAAATTTTCAGTAGCTGTTGTACATCAAACCTGCTATTGTAGTACATTTCCCTCGCCAGCTTATCTGTAAAGAAACACTTATTGAAATCTTTGATTAAAATTTCACACGTTAGAATTTTCATGGGGTCAGTTTTCGCTTTGATTTCCATCACATGCCACTTTCCGCACCGAAAAATGTAACTCATCTTTTGCTCCAGTTGCTCATACACTTACGTTTTTCTATGTTGCTTAAAGCATTTATGTAAAATAAAGTCAGTAAGAGAGCAAGCAACAATCCTTGTGGGAGACCACTAAGTTACCCAGCCACGGATATTTATTTTTCCATAATCACTGCTCGTTATTTTCCTGCAAAAAAATTACATTCAATCCTCTCTGCATGCTATTCCTCTTTCGACGTGATTTTTGTCTCTTTTTTCCCAGTTAAGTAAACACATTCTTGCATACTATTTCTATGACAAACATAACACGGCAAGTTAGTCATACTAGAACTTGTTAAGTTTAATTAATAAATATTTTTTAAACTTGTTATTATTTCTCTCCTTATTTTCACTGCTCTTTTTTAACACCTTTTCCAATATTTTATCCACCACGCAAGTTAGACAGTCACAGTTTAGATCTTCTCTATACGATTTTTATATATTATAAAAATTCTTGACATTATTCCTTTATCTGGCAACTGGCTCTTTTTCAGCCGAAACTTTTCGCCAGCTCAGAGTGCGAAAGGTTTTGACAATAACGATAACTAAGTGTTACACATTGTCTTATTCATTAACTTGTCGGAATTATATACCATTTATGATACGAAACTTGTCTGACACAGTGATACCATGATTTCTTGGTACAGGGGATGACTGCTGCAACTCTTTTGCTAACAACTGTTTAACATAATCAACTTAAACTAGTGATCACCGTCCACTTACGACGTCATCTCAAGCTGCTACACCTTGCTTCTAGCTTCTTTATTCAAATTTTCGGCCTCGCGCCTCTGCTCTAAGCTAAGGGACTGACCACCTATCAAGGCTGAGGACTGAACACCTCAGAATTACCTCTCTGTTTCTACTGTCTCCAGTATTCGACTGATACAGACTGCTGCACAGAAGAAACGTTTGGAAATAAAGACACTTACGTGTAGCACATATGTTTTACTCATCAACTTTTTGGTATCGTAAACCATTTATAACATGATAAGCCAAGAATATGCAGTCCACTTATTCCTCCTCTTCTGTCTGTCTGTCTGTCTGTCTGTCTGTCTCTCTCTCTCTCTCTCTCTCTCTCTCTCTCTCCTGCTTCACTACTGTAACCTTGTCAACACAGCTTAGTGAGGCAAGATTTGTCGTCTGTAAATACGTGCTAGTTACAGACACCTTTTTCCAAGTGCTCCATTGCTCTCTTGATTATCTTCTCTCCATTACCTTACATAGTATTCCTCTCAGTAATACTGATGTGTAGTTTAGCACTTCCTGTCTGTCCGTCTACATAAATACTGAATGAACATTCGCTGTCTTCCAGATATCTGACAACTGTCTGTCTCCTTAAATACTGAGTTTACACTCGCTTCTCTTCCAGATCTCTGATAACTCTCCTGTATCCAGTGACTTGTAGATTTTAGCTACCGGTTTGGGAAGTTCCTCTGCGCCCTCTCGTGGAAATCGTGGTGACACTTTGTCTAGTCTGTCCCATTGTTTTGGTGTATCCAGATCTCTCTGAAACTCGGGTGTTGTTCATTTTCTGTGTGTGTACTCACCTATATGTACCCACCTATATGTGGTTGCAGGGTTCCATTTATAGCTCCTGGCCCCACCTCTTCGCTGATCGTTAGACACACTCTCCCTATGTGTGTGTGTGTGTGTGTGTGTGTGTGTGTGTGTGTGTGTGTGTGTGTGTGTGTGTGTGTTTGCGCGCGCTTCATTACTAGTTATCTCACTCAAAAATGGCGTCTACAATTAGAGACAGTCTCTTATCACAGATTTAAGAGGCACATACCTGGCCGCAAGAGGCTGGAGAGGTACACCTTGAGACGCTGCTTCTGATATTTATTACCGGGCCAACCTCCCACGGTGGAATGAGAGAAAGGGACCACAGACAGCTGGGAAGGGAAGGGAGAGATGATATGGAAAGAGGAGAGAAAGAGAGGAAAAGGGAGTGAGTGCCTGGTTTAAGAAGTCTCGACTACAAGAGGGTTAATGAGGCTTCAAACCCAGTACATATTACCATCACTGCCACATTAGTTGTTAAATTAATAAAAATAAAACCCAAAAAATTGTATACAGAGCAGCGTATTGGTTATTAGAAATGCAACTCAACTGTTCAGTGAAATTAAGAATGATGTCCCTTCTAAAAGGGAAACTGAATTATGCACACCCTTAGGTGAATACATCCTGGGAGGGAGAGGGAGAGGTAGGGAGGCAAAGAGGCAGGGAGGGAGGGAGTGGCCGTCGTCATAACTATGTCGGGGAAAGGTAAGTGTAACCTTCAGCTGAACTCCGATAATGGAGCTCGCAGTCGAGTGCATAATTGTTGAGTTGTAGATGTGAGGTTTTTACCTGAGCAGAGTTCAGAAGAAACACACCCAGCGTGTAATCGAATATTGAAAGCCAGCGATCAATGGGACGAATTGAACTTCACTAGTTTTAAAAATTATGATTAAGAGAGAGTGGAGAGTGTTGGCGGTGCAGCAGAGATTGGTGGTAGTGAGGTAGAGGCTATAGAGCAGCAGAGATTGTTGGCGGTGCAGCAGAGATTGTTGGTGGTGCAGCAGAGACAACTATATTCCTCCCTATGACAAACTTTAGACCCCCATCAGCCAAGTCATTCTCGCTCGACCAATTTGCAACGATCACACGCGAAGACATTTCAAGGTCAGGTGCCTTGATGCTTGTAAAGTCCAGTTGATCTAAATAATTGCAGTTACCCCTCCCTCTTTCTTGAATCACACCTAATTACCTCCAGTTCACCCACATACGACTCTCCTTCGAGCGCAGCGCTTCTCTGGTTAACAGAATAATGGCGTCACACAGGAAGAGTTAAATAAAGGCTACATTCTGACCCAAAGTAGCGTCAAACTCCCTCACAAAACACATCCGAAGACAACATTTAAAAACCATCGCAACACACTGAAAGACATCGCTCAAAAGAGAAAATAGAAAAACACAATAGTGTGTTTGATTAAAGTAAGTCAACAGAAGCGACACGCCAGGGCGCCCCCGATTAAAACAAGTTACCGTGCAATTCAACATAAGGAATATCGAGCCAGTCTCAACACCCCGTATATGTCTCTCTTGACCTCTAATGTTACCTCTCCGGAAAAGATTTTCTTGGTTAGTGCTGCGGGTCAGAGTAAATATGTGAGGGCTGGTGTAACACATGTGTTGCGTGTGTTCACAAGTTACTCTTGCATATGCATTATTTTTGTGTAAATGTAGAAAGTTATACGATATAACTATTTATGTGTTTAAATTTGTTGATTAAAACGCTGTAACAATTTATGCAACTTACACTTAATCTTTCACTTCACACAAAACAACTATTTACGCTGCGCAAATGCCAATTTTTTTTCTCTAATGTTCATGATCCTCCAACAACTTCGGAACCTTCTCCTACACCTACGTCTTCCCTTGCATCCTATATACCATCTCCTACACCTTGTATGCCTCCTTCTACACCCTCTGTACCATCTCCTACACCTTGTGTACCTTTTCCTGCACCCTCTGTACCACCTCCTACATCTTCTATGCCTTCTCCTGCACCTTCTGTACCATCTCCTACACCTTGTATGCCTTCTCCTGCACCTTCTGTACCATCTCCTACACCTTGTATGCCTTCTCCTACACCCTATATACCATCTCCTACACCTTCTATGCCTTCTCCTGCACCCTCTGTACCACCTCCTACACCTTCTATGCCTTCTCCTGCACCTTCTGTACCACCTCCTACATCTTCTATGCCTTCTCCTGCACCCTCTGTACCATCTCCTACATCTTCTATGCCTTCTCCTGCACCTTCTGTACCACCTCCTACATCTTCTATGCCTTCTCCTGCACCCTCTGTACCATCTCTTACATCTTCTATGCCTTCTCCTGCACCCTCTGTACCACCTCCTACACCTTCTATGCCTTCTCCTGCACCTTCTGTACCATCTACATCTTCTATGCCTTCTCCTGCACCTTCTGTACCATCTACACCTTCTATGCCTTCTGCACTTCCCATCTTCTCCCTGGGCTTTTTATGCTAAAAATCATTCTAACAATTTTGTTCATGTTATAAAAATATGACAAATACATAAATGAGAATATTGGAATATGCAGTTAGACGGACCTGTCTATCATGTACCAGTAGGACCTGTCTACCACGGACCAGTAGGACGTGTTTAACACGGACCGTAGGACCTGTCTACCATGGACCAGTAGAACCTTCCTACCATGTACTAGTAGGACCTGTCTACCATGGAGCAATAGGACCTGTCTACCATGGGCCAGTAGAACCTGTCTACCACGGACCAGTAGGACCTGCCTACCATGGACCAGTAGAACCTGCCTACCATGGGCCAGTAGGACCTGTCTACCATGGACCAGTAGAACCTGTCTACCACGGACCAGTAGGACGTGTTTAACACGGACCGTAGGACCTGTCTACCATGGACCAGTAGAACCTTCCTACCATATACTAGTAGGACCTGTCTACCACGGAGCAATAGGACCTGTCTACCCTGGACCAGTAAAACCTGCCTACCATGGACCAGTAGGACCTGTCTACCATGGACCAGTAGAACCTGTCTACCACGGACCAGTAGGACCTGCCTACCATGGACCAGTAGAACCTGCCTACCATGGGCCACTAGGACCTGTCTACCATGGACCAGTAGAACCTGTCTACCATGGACCAGTAGAACCTGTCTACCACGGACCAGTAGGACGTGTTTAACACGGATCCTAGGATCTCTCTACCATGGACCAGTAGAACCTTCCTACCATGTACTAGTAGGACCTGTCTACCATGGAGCAATAGGACCTGTCTACCATGGAGCAATAGGACCTGTCTACCATGGACCAGTAAAACCTGCCTACCATGGACCAGTAGGACCTGCCTACCATGGGCCAGTAGGACCTGTCTACCATGGACCAGTAGGACCTGCCTACCATGGACTAGTAGGACCTGCCTATCATGGACCAATAGGACCTGCCTACCATGGACCAGTAGGACCTGCCTACCATGGACCAGTAGGACCTGTCTACCATGTACCAATAGGACCTGCCTATCATGTTCCAGTAGGACCTGTCTACCATATACCAGTTGGACCTGTCTACCATGTACCAATAGGACCTGTCTACCATGTACTAGTAGGACCTGTCTACCATGTACTAGTAGGACCTGTCTACCGTGTACCAGTAGGACCTGTCTACAATGGACTAGTAGGACCTGTCTACCGTATACCAGTAGGACCTGTCTACCATGTACTAGTAGGACCTGTCTACCGTGTACCAGTAGGACCTGTCTACAATGGACTAGTAGGCATACTGCACTGCCTACAAAGCTACAACCCTGTTGTACATCTTGCAGCAGCAACATCCCTGGTGGACATCTTGCAGCAGCAACATCCCTGGTGGACATCTTGCAGCAGCAACATCCCTGGTGGACATCTTGCAGCAGCAACATCCCTGGTGGACATCTTGCAGCAGCAACATCCCTGGTGTGAATCTTGCAGCAGCAACATCCCTGGTGGACATCTTGCAGCAGCAACATCCCTGGTGGACATCTTGCAGCAGCAACATCCCTGGTGGACATCTTGCAGCAGCAACATCCCTGGTGGACATCTTGCAGCAGCAACATCCCTGGTGGACATCTTGCAGCAGCAACATCCCTGGTGGACATCTTGCAGCAGCAACATCCCTGGTGGACATCTTGCAGCAGCAACATCCCTGGTGGACATCTTGCAGCAGCAACATCCCTGGTGGACATCTTGCAGCAGCAACATCCCTGGTGGACATCTTGCAGCAGCAACATCCCTGGTGGACATATTGCAGCAGCAACATCCCTGGTGGACATATTGCAGCAGCAACATCCCTGGTGGACATATTGCAGCAGCAACATCCCTGTTGTACATCTTGCAGCAGCAACATCCCTGG
>NC_091327.1:27273394-27373394 GCF_038502225.1 Cherax quadricarinatus
GTGTCGGAATGTTTCCACCCGCCGGGAATCGAACCCGGGCCCTCCGTGTGTGAAGCGGGAGTTTTAGCCACCAGGCCACCAGGCAGAGAGAGAGAGAGAGAGAGAGAGAGAGAGAGAGAGAGAGAGAGAGAGAGAGAGAGAGAGAGAGAGAGAGAGAGAGAGAGAGAGAGAGAGAGAGAGAGGGAGGGAGAGAGAAAATAAATAAAACAAAATTACTTGGAAGTATCAACAATACGATCATTCCATATTTTTTTTTAATTATTCAAAAGGTAGGAAATTTTTTAAAATAAAAAAAAAAAAGAACATTTCTTAATAGTAGAGAAGATGATAGTTGGAATGTGGCAGAGAAAACAGTGCTTTGTACAACTGCTGGTAACTTTAATACCGTGCATGTAGAATTGTTTATTATGCACTACGAGCCTAAGCTTAACTCCAGTAACTACAAATAGGTATTTAAACTCAAATTTAGATTCATGTCAAGAAACTTTTACTCACCCCTTACCTTCACCTTAACACTCATTCTCTCTTTCTCTCTCTCTTCTTCGTCCTTCCTCTGCGTGTATTTGTTTACCGTGTCTTTCTACGTCTCTCCCTTCACTCACGTCTGGCCTCATTAAATTTCAAAAGATGACTGAGAATTACGGTGGATAATCTTATAACGAGTAGTGCAGTGAAAATCTATGCATATTCAAGCATGGCACTAGCAGCACGTCCAGACGGATGGTGACTGATGACTCTGTTGATCTGAAGAGGAGGGCAACCACAACAGTATTTCACGATAGGCAAGCCTGAGGCTGGAGGTTTCCTGATCACAGCTCATTTCTTCAACCTGAACTAGTAGCGATCAGACAGACAATGGACCGACACACACGGCATCCAGTGATACATGTTACTTCATCACTGCAATACAGATACAGCCAAAGAACAACATCCCTCCACTTCTCCATGACCTGGACAGGCAGAAGTGGAAGGACATGCTCAGCTGGATTCAAAGTCTTCAAAGGGATTGAAGCTAACGATAAAACAGCCAAAGCAGCCACTAGATACTACCAGATAGCACCTGACATCCCCATTAGCCAACATCAGACCAGGATGATAGCTGCGAACATAGTCAGACGCAATAGCGAACATCTCGGCGAGTAAAGAGGACAACGTTGTACAAGACAGTTACTCAGCATCAACCTCCACTTACCAGCAGTAACAGTATGTCCAGAGCTTAGCGTACGATTGGTACGGCCATTCATCGTCTCCATCTAAGCTAACCCAAGGTGAAAGCGATAGTCGAGAAGGCCCTAGCAGAACGATGTGAGCACTGCAGGACGTACAACAACTTTTGATCCACCATCTGTTCTGCTTTCCCGTCACACTACTTCTACGGAAGCTGCTGCTATTGCCACCATCTACCAACCAAAACCAAGACTGCGAAAACTGCAGCTGCACTAGTGCCGCTGTTGAAGAATGAGACACTTGTGCAACATTTGGGAATCTTTATTGAGGAAACGTTTCTCCAGTCAGTGGCTTCTTCAGTCCAATATAGAGAAAAATGGCTCTTTTCTGTATTGGACTGAAGCCACTGGCTGGAGAAACGTTTCCTCAGCACAGATTCCCAAATGATGCACGTGTCTCATTCTTCAACTTGTCGGTTTTCTAAACCATTTACATCACTAGTACCACTGCTCACCAGGTAACCTCCACCAAGATGAGCTCTTCTCATCTCTCCCTCATGTTCTTTACAGGATTCACAAAAAAAAAAATCGCATTTACTAAAAAAACCTTACAACGACGTTACAGTTGCTCACCCCGGAGCGAATGGTCCAGGACGGACCGAGGCTCCACTTCAGTTTTGATGGTTATTTGTGAATTGTTCCTGCCACAATATTATGTCATTTTTATTCATTCTTTTCAGGACTTTTTGTTACACCCTTTCTAGGCCCTTTTGAGCCTTCGATCATCATGTACACCATCCTCCCCGACACTCGAAGTGCAACTACGCTGGAGAAGACTTAACGCAGTAGCCCCTCGAAGAAATATTTAAGACTTGAAAACAGTTTCACCAAAGCTTGTGTTTCTCTTGCAACTGGCAGGTAGAGCTACAGTTGCTCGAGTTTACTAACTTATGTTCACAATGAGGTTATTTAAAACCTCTTTTTAACTTAGTGGACCATGTTCAACAAATGTTGCCGGAAATGCATATAATGTTTATACTACTACTACTACTACTACTGCTACTACTACTGCTGCTGCTGCTGCTACTACTACTACTAATAATAATAATAATTGTGTTTCAGTCTCTGCGTGACCCAAGAGAGATATCCCTTTATCACATAACTTCAGCTCCCTGCATATCAATGTACACAAGAGCCTGCATAGTAACTTTGCCTAAGAACCTTCAAAAAGGCATAGGAGCTGCATCTCAACTCCCTCAAAAGAACAAAAAGCTATTGCTTAACCCTTATAAAAGCTTTAGCTTAACATCATTAAAAGGCCTCTCAGTGGGTAGAGGAGTAGTGGATAACATGTTTAAAGAGAAAAGAAGAACTGTAGATCATTACCTTCAAAAGGCACAGACGCTGTATATCAGTAGCCTCAAAAGACGTAGCAGCGGCAGGTTCAATAGAACTCATCCCAGTCAAACACAGTAAAAATATAAGTCCAGTCACTCCAGTAAGAATTTTGGTTGCTACGTCGGGCGACACTGAGATATGGAGACAATGGATGTTTTCAGGGGTAGTTAGTTTTGCTCTCTAGGTGCAGAAACTAATAGAAATTCGTGAAAATATTTATTTTTTTTATTTCTCAACTTTCTATCCCTTCCATACATACAGATACTTAGTTTAAATTTCTATACTTGGTAACTTGTTTAAACGTAGAAATTCTGATTACGAACAACCCCTTAATTCTGGCTTTTATAAAATCACGATGATTACGGATGTTTTACACATCCGTGCTTTACACGGATGTGTAAAACATCCAAGACTGTCGACAATCTGGAACAAACAAGATACTTCAGTGTAGTGTTTTAAAAACAAACAGCGACTCGCTTGGCTTACAAACTTTTTCCAAGTCAAGAACACAAAGTACTGAGTTTATACAAGAGAGAAAAATAATTAACAGTAATTAGTACAGTTGACTAATCCATTACGTCGTGTGAGAAAATTCACGTGACATGATGGACTGTTCTTCTGTATCTCTTTTTTTTTTTTTTTTGCATTCTTCCCTGCAATATGAACCGTGTTTTTCGTGTGTTCTAAACTAACTTAGCAGGGACAATGCAAATATGTCAACAGGTAACTGATTACATTTGATTTATGAATCAAACGACGTTAACATTTCCCGAAACATGTGGAGCCTCACACGACAATCTGAAGGTCGCACAGCCAACAAGAATTATGACACAGACAAGTAGCGAACAAATTTTCACCGGGATAACATTTCTCTCTAAGGAGAACTAAACGCTGTCCAATAATCATGTACCTTCAGCGCACCATTAACTCTGAACAGTAAATTATACCTGAGCTAGTTCAGTGATCTAATGTCGAGGATAACCACTTTCTTCTGACTTCTGATAGCAACACTCAAGCAGTTTATGGTTTATCTGCCTCTTGTGATTGATTTAACACTTAAACCGTAGTGAGAAGCCTTGCCACCCTTCACTGTGGCCAGTTTCATTTTGGTGAGGGACAATTTATGGTCGTCTCTACCCAGGTAAACAGTTAAATTCTCAAAAAGGTTAGATAAAGTTAAGTACGATATGGTTAGGTTAGGTTAGGTAAGGTAAGGTAAGGTTAGGTTAGGTTGGGCTAGGTATTAGTTAGACAAAGTTATGTGGGATTCCTAGGTTAATGTGGGGACAAAATACCTTACAAGCCAGAAATTTGACAATCTTAATGCATTTTTTTATAAGTTATAACGTGTAATTAATATTGCATAAATAAAACTTTCCCTAGAGTACCTTTGTGTGCATGAAGCTCTTGTAGACGAAGTTCAGTCATGCAGGTGACTGACGTCTGAAAGCACTCCCATATTTGACTGAAATTCATCTTTTTCCTCATAGATTTTGACGCACGTAGATAGTCTTATCACACGCTTTTGCAACTTTGCACTTTTGCATTGAGTTCCTTTTTCCTTTGGCCAATATTGTCTTCAAACCAACTTCACTAATTAAGTGATCTATTTCTAATGAGAACAATGTTTTTTACACGCAAATAGGCAATTGGGTGACGCAGCGTCGTTTCTCACTCTACACAGTAAGTGCATAACTCGTATGGGGCTATTCTACATGAGGATGTAGGCTTGACCATTCATTCGCTCGTCGCAACCCGATCTCTGACCGGTCCAGGCTATTGTCTCCCTCACACTATATGATGTATACGTTACAACTGTTATCACTATCACTGTTTTTTTATATAAATTCACATAGCAACTCCAGTGTTTATATTATATACCATTATTCTACCAGGATCTATGTTCACATCTCCAGTGAGGGAACAAGAATACTTTTTCTCGTCTTGTACTTTAATTAACACTTGATTTACTGTGTTTATCAATATATGTTATATATCACTACTAAAGTCACTATCACTTCAGAGTTTTTTGTATAATTTTGCAAAATAACACCAATGTGTACACTTTATTATTATTATAATCAGTTTTTTGAAGAAACTCAGGGTTTAGGATGTAACACAGGTAACAGCAGTGGAAGCGAATATGAAGCAAGCATGTCAACACACCAGCAGTTCTCCCAAGAAGAACTCAGTGATCTGATACATAACCTTAGTCTATCAAAGCAAGTTAAAATAGCAGCTTATCAAACAAGAGAAGTTGAACTCTTTCCTTACTTCAGCCAAGACGAAGAACTTGTATACTTCAATAACATCCCTGGACTACTTTTTCCAATGGGACTTGAATATCGACCAGATAGTCGTCTGTTTATAGACAGCTCCATTAGAAGCTTGAAATGCGTCTTACTGCACGCTGGTAGCCATTATGCATCTCTTCCAACTGCTCACTCAACAAAATATAAAGAAGAATACCAAAATATCAAAATGGCCTTGCAGAAGCTTTGCTATCACGAGCACAAGATGTCTATTGGTGTTGATCTGAAGACGGTAAACTTCTTGCTTGCTTGCATGACCTTCACAATAATTTCAGAGCCATTGGTAAGTTAGCTCCGCCTGATCAATATTTTTCACATCTTTATGACTTATGACACTAAATTTCTCAAAAACTAAAACCAAACAAACCAAACCGATGATATTCACAACCAGCACCAAAAACTTCCTCTAAAATGACTGTTGTCCAGTATTATATTATTATTATTATTATTATTATTACATTATTATTATTATTATTATTACATTATTATTATTATTATTACATTATTATTACATTATTATTATTATTACATTATTATTATTACATTATTATTACATTATTATTATTATTATTACATTATTATTATTATTACTATTATTATTATTATTATTACATTATTATTATTATTATTACATTATTATTATTATTATTACATTATTATTATTATTACATTATTATTATTATTACATTATTATTATTACATTATTATTATTATTACTATTATTATTATTACATTATTAATATTATTATTACATTATTATTATTATTACATTATTATTATTATTATTATTATTATTACTATTATTATTATTACATTATTATTAATATTATTATTACATTATTATTATTATTATTAGTAGTAGTAGTATTACATTATTATTAAAACTTTATTATAGCATTATTATTCCGTTATATTTTTCAATAAATTATGATTATTAAATTATTATTATTTATTAGTTTGATCAAAGGAGGGGGAGAAGAAAATACATATTCTTGGATCAAGAGCCCTTCTGATCATTCATTCATTCTCTCTCTCTCTCTCTCTCTCTCTCTCTCTCTGTCTTTACGCCCACAGTGTGGGCGACACAGTCCCACAGCGTGGGTGGTACACGCCCACAGTGTGGGTGACACAGTCCCACAGCGTGGGTGGTACACGCCCACAGTGTGGGCGACACAGTCCTACAGCGTGGGTGGTACACGCCCACAGTGTGGGTGACAGTCCCACAGCGTGGGTGGTACACGCCCACAGTGTGGGTGACACAGTCCCACAGCGTGGGTGGTACACGCCCACAGTGTGGGTGACACAGTCCCACAGCGTGGGTGGTACACGCCCACAGTGTGGGTCACTGCCCCTGCTTCATCACTCTTCGCCTTTGTCTCGCGAGAAAAATGACCGACTCAGTTTCCTTCCACTGTGACGTTACTGCGTGACAGGTCATCTGACGGTCAGGTGACGTGCTGGTGTGACGTTACTGCGTGGCAGGTCACTTGGCAGTCAAGTGACGTGTTGGTATGACGTTACTGCGTGGCAAGTCACTTGACCGTCAGGTGACGTGTTGGTATGACGTTACTGCGTGGCAGGTCAGGTAACGTGCTAGTGTGACGTTACTGCGTGGCAGGTCACGTAACGTGCTAGTGTGACGTTACTGCGTGGCAGGTCAGGTAACGTGCTAGTGTGACGTTACTGCGTGGCAGGTCACCTGCCGATCAGATGATGTGTTTCAGGTTTTCTCTTCCCTTCCTGGTCACCTGAAGCTGGAGAAAGTATACTCACTGGAGGAATATCAATCACTGGAGGAATATCAATCACTGGAGGAATATGTAACATCGGAGGAATATCCAACAATGGAGGAATGTCAAAGACTGGAGAAAGATCAAACATTAGAGGAATATCAAAGACTGGAGGAAGATCAACATTAGGGGAATATCAAAGACTGGAGGAAGATCAAACATTAGAGGAATATCAAAGACTGGAGGAAGATCAAACATTAGAGGAATATCAAAGACTGGAGGAAGATCAAACATTAGAGGAATATCAAAGACTGGAGGAAGATCAAACATTAGAGGAATATCAAAGACTGGAGGAAGATCAAACATTAGAGGAATATCAAAGACTGTAGGAAGATCAAACATTAGAGGAATATCAAAGACTGGAGGAAGATCAAACATTAGAGGAATATCAAAGACTGGAGGAAGATCAAACATTAGAGGAATATCAAAGACTGGAGGAAGATCAAACATTAGAGGAATATCAAAGACTGGAGGAAGATCAAACGCTAAATTCGTGCAGCGAATTCTATGTGCGAAAGTAATATAAAGGCACAATACCATGATACAGCAAGGCACAAATAACCCACATGAGAACATACCCATATTAAGTACATTAACTATGTGCTACCTAGAGGTTGTACCTGGAGGGTGTACCTGGCAGGTGTACCTGGAGGGTGTACCTGGCGGGTGTACCTGGAGGGTGTACCTGGCAGGTGTACCTGGAGGGTGTACCTGGCGGGTGTACCTGGAGGGTGTTCCGGGGGTCAACGCCCCCGAGGTCCGGTCCATGACCAGGCCTCGCTGTTTCCTTATATGATAATTACATGGGAAGATGGGTTACATATTATATGTAATGTTAAAATCCCCTAGTCTGAACTGAGATTTCTGTAGGGCGATGAGGATATCGTCCAGTATTCCATTTAAGCTTCATCGGCACACCGATAAGCCCTAAAGATTTAGCGCTTCTTTATGATTATAATAAATACAGGGGTAACGATCCAGCATTGCTGGAGTGTCTATTACTTGGGAATTACCATCTTTCAGAATTATCCTCTGGAATAATTCACAAGTACAGTAACTTACGTTTTTGAAGAGGAAACTGTAGACGATGTTTCGGTCTTACTGGATCATTATCAAATTGTCTAAAATTTCCTCTCCAAAATGTGAGTCAGTCGTTAAGAAATACTCAAATTATATCGAGGAAGAAGCAATTTATGATGTCTATAATTTATATAATTCCCTACTCAACAATTCCTTCAAATTTTCATATGCTTTTTTATTTTTTTTAGGTTAGGCTGGGTTAAATTAGGTTGGGTTAAGTTAGGTTGGGTTAAACAAACCATACCACGGGCGGGATTGAACCCGCGGTCAGAGAGTCTCAAAACTCCAGACCGTCGCGTTAGCCACTGGATCAGCTAGAGTTTTGAGACTCTCTGACCGCGGGTTCAATCCCGCCCGTAGTATGGTTTGTTTGCAATCGTGTCATTACGATTTCGTGAGTCAAGTTAGGTTGGGTTAGGTTACATAAACCTAATAAAAAAGGCATATTTGATTACAAAGAAACCAAATACTATTTATCCAAGGTTGATGGATTGATTACATCATTTTCATTTCACTACTACATCCGCTGCTTTCTGTATGTAACTCAAGAAGCCTGCTGTGTAGGCGAAAAGTTTCAGCAATAATACCCAACTGTCGTACATGTGTCTTACTCATCAAATATAAATCGTCTACGATATGTCTTCCAACGAAGTAGCCGATGATAAGTTGGAAGCGTAGACGTCTGAAAGTTTATCTGTTACAGTGCGAGGAGCTTTACTGGGAGGGAGAATAAACCTGGGGAATGTGAGATTGTCGAGGAAGGGCTCGAAGGCGTGTGCGAAAGGTGTTCTACCGGAGTGGAGGCAAGTGATCTCTGGGGTGTGACGTGCAGCTGGGGTGCGACCATGGCAGTATTTACGAAGGGATTCGTGGTAACTGGGTAACCAGTTTGAGTTTTAAGCGTAAGAAGTGTAATTACTGAACTATGAAAGACTGGGATGTTGCTGTTCTGGGGGTCATGATATCCATGCCCTTCTGGAAGGGGCAGCGAGAGGGCAGGTGATGGTGAATGTGTTTCCTTCTCTAGGTCAATCTGCCTTGTTGGGAAATAGCAACGTCATAAATTTAACTTATTGCATCATCAGTGACATATAGACTGGTTTATCTTGAGGTAGAGTTCGAATCTTAGGTCTTTCAGCACGCTGGTGTTACACAGAACACCTGGATGTATCTCGCCACAGGTGCATTGACCGGCGACCTCTGGGGGAAACTGTTGAGGCCACAAGACCGCCGCCCTCCTGTCATGCATTTTATCGGAGAACTGAAATTCCAGTGGGTCTTGACAGCTTGGTGGGAAAGAGGGTGAGAGAATGGGGGAAGATGGTGGAGAGGGTGAGTGAGAGGAGTACGGACGGTGGAGAAGGTGAAAGGGTGAAGAACGATGGAAGAGTAAGGGAAGACAGTGAAGAGGGCGAGTTCGAATCTGAGAGAGGGGAGTAAAGATGGTGGACAGTGAGGGAGTAAGAATGGAAAGGCGTGAGTGGGGGGGGGGGAGCGAGTGAAGGGATGAGAGAGAAAAAAGAGAGGGGGTGAGCCAAGGAGAAAGGGAAATCGAAGATTCGCTCCGGTATCTCTTCATGAAATTATGTTCCTTAATTTCCCTTGCGCCGCCCCCCTCACCCACCTACCAGCAAAACCCGGTTTCAATATTAGGAATCTTCCACAAGTCTTTTAACTCTCACTCCGAAAAATTTTCCCTAACTTCCCTAATTTTCCTTTGTTTCCTGAGGGAGTGTGCAAGGAGTGTGTAGAGATATACACGGATATTAGTGTGTAGTGATACACATGGATATTAGTGTGTTGTGATACACACGGATATTAGTGTGTAGTTATACCAGCGGGTGTTAGTGCGAGGATGCTTTATAGCGCCTTTCTGGAAAGAAACGTTATGTTCTACTTATAAAGTAGAGTTATTAAAGGGATGTTACAAGTTATTTAAAACTAAAATTAAGGAAAGAGGGAGTAGAGTAGATTTTATCATGATTTTCTTTACAATATCCTTCGTAAACAACGTGTAACCATGTAACCCTTCCACACACCCTCATACCTCCTTCACTCATTCATTTACTCACAAAATCTTATTCACTCATTCATGCACTCATACAACCTCTCCAACTTATTCATACACTTATACAATCTTCCCTACTTATATATTAACACACCCTCTCCGATTTTACCCTCCGGCTTCACCCTGCATACACTTATCATACTCTATCCATGCCTCCCTTCACGCCCCCTCCACAGGTATATAATTACTGATAATTTCTTACATTTTAATGCGTGTTTCCTGATGCTTACAGCCGCGTTCCATAATGGCCTTCCCTTGTACGTGGACGCCTGCCACCCGCTGCCGCTAAATTAACAGGGTCGTAACTCTCTCAGAGCCTTGTTGTTATTACTCCTGATTTTCGCGTGGGGCCTTCAAACAAGCATCCAGGCTTCCTGTGTATACACAGCTGGTATTGGTGGTGGTGGTGATGGTAGTTTATGCATCAGGAAATAGGTGAATCGTATTCTGACACGGGTCTTAGTCAAGCTATGAACTGCAACTGATTAAGCATCTGCAGGCCTAACTGAACCTGGCTTTTTTACCTCCCATTAAAAAGAAAAAGATGATTACTATATAGTGGCGTCCTCAGATGATGATACTATCCCTCTTATCCAAAATATTTTACTATTTTACTACGGTCAGAGAATGTATCACTTGACTCGGGTCAGGCAATGAGTTGCTCATTGATAAAGCAGCCTCTGGTACGCCGGTGTTAGGGATCTACCATACTGAAGCAAACTGGGTTACGATGAAGATACTTATGTACACTTCAGGACATTTATTGAAGAAAACGTTGTCATAAAATATACGTAATGTCTTTGCCTACAGTTTGTCGGTATCAGCGTACCATTGAAAATCAAATTGGGTGGCATTGTATCCTACGCCTTTTCTCCACAGCCAACGTGTCATTATAAGATGGACATTTTCCACGTATAACAGTTCGTTGATTTTTGTCCTATATAAACACCTACAAAAATTGAATATTTGTTATTTTAGGTTAGGCTAAGTTAACCAAAATTAACAAAGTTACGTATTACATACACATAGGACATATAGTTACAAGGCATCCACGAAGAGTACTTGTCACCCGATTTTTTTCCCACTAAGCTTTTCGTTTATAACTTGAGAACGACTCATCTGATCTACTTCAAATTTTCAACACTCGTGTAATGTAAACAAGGAAAGGTCGATACAACCACTGGCATGTGCAGATGCCTTCTAGTCAAGTAACATAAACCATTCCAGAATTTAGTTTTCATGTGATTACCTGAGAAAGCCTCCTGTGATCTGCTTTAAATTTTCACCAGTAGCGTATCCTACTCAGAAGGTTCCTCGAGTACGTTGGTAGAAATTTTCTCATTTTACTTTTAAAATGGTGTATTTTCTGTGAACAATTTGACTATGCCTCCTTTGATCTATTTAGTCATTAATGACCTATACATCTTATGAAAATGATTGTAACTTAGTAATTTAGACTGTGTAAGGGTAAATTTACCAATAGACTGACATAATTTAAAAATGGATTTGTTGGATTCTGTGCAGTTACTGGAGAATGCACCTTCCGATCGACTTAAAACTTTTAACACTAGCGTCTTTTGCTCAGTGGAGGCTCGCGTTGTTATTGGGCTGCATAAATACCAACCTGTCAATTTTAATAAATAAATCGTTGTACTGGTTTCCATTCAGTAACCGAGGAATGTCTTTCCTCATCGCCTTCCAATTTTTAATGTTGGTGTGTTTTATAAGAAGGATGATGCCCTATAAGTTTACCTTATGTAGGTACAACTTTTCCGAAATTCTAACCTATTTAAAAAAATACTGGAATTGTTAGATTCCGTGCACTAACAAAGCCTCCTCTGGTCGTGTTAAACTTTCAGCCTTGGTGTGTTTTACAGCTATCTTTAAAAATTAAATGGGCTTTGTAGGCTCCAATTAGCAAATGTCATACGTAAATGTTCAGCTATCAAGCTGAAAAAAATAAAGACCTTCTTAGTGGTTTATACAGAATAAACAAAAATTACGCAATTCACTTTAGCTGTTTAGAAGATAATAATTTTATTCAAAGACTACAAAAAAATGTATATTAATTATAATTAACAATCCATTATTTTTTTCTAATGTTAACGTCTAGTATGTGTCACAGAGAGGAGAATAACTTATCTGAGTTTCCTTAACATCAGCCTATTATTTTTGTTAATACAAAAGGGAAACTAACCCCGTTGAAAACCCGTCTCCATGGCAGGCGATGTCTGTAGTTGCACAAGATCAAAGTTTATTATACTTTTGCACGGCCTCGCTCGAGTCGGTAATTTAATATAGGGCTCCGGCTTACCTTGTGGTTCACCTGAGTGCTTTTTCATCGATAATATGACAACACCTTTCCTGACTGGTTTAAAACTTTTAACGTTTGTGTATATTAATTACAAGAAGAGCCGGAGTGTTTCTGGGCTGTGTGGTGCCAATCTGCAAAGTTTACACATGCAAGTAGGGCATTGGTTCACACGTCATAATGCGAGACCTGTTTTCTCGACTGACTTTAGACACTGAGCAGAAGAAAGTTTGGTTTTTGGTGAGAAATTATGTCAAGAATAGAGAAATGGTAATGAAGAGTACAAAAATATCCTATACACGAAAACATCGAGGTGCTTTAAAAAAAGACTACGGAACTCAGAGAGTAAAAGTTGCATATCTTTATGTAATAGCAGTCACAACGCTCAGATTATCAGAAATTATTAGGAACGCAATTTTTCTGAAGAAAGATCATATTTATAAGAAGAGATTTACATGTGTGAATCCTTCAGCACAGCACAAGGAATGTTAGTATATCAGTCCTCTGTCTGCTCAACGCCACACAGAATTATCATTCATTAACACTTGTATCTACCAGAACTTCCATGCATTTCAGAAAAAGTAGAGATGGAGACAATAGAGAAAGGGAGGAGATGGAATGGAGGGGATGGAGAGAAGGAAGAGGTGCAGTTGGAAATAAGTGCAAATGTTCTTTTGGAAAACTGGAAGATGAAGAAAAATAGGATAGGTACAAAAGGAAAATTAGAGAAGGAAGAAGGAAAGGGAAGAGATGAGTAAAAGAAAGAAAAGAAAGGAGATACGAAGAGGAGTAATAAGAAATAGGTGAAGAAATAAAGAAAAGAGGGTAGAAAGGCAGAGAAAAGAGAGAGCAAAGAGAGAAGAGGTGGAGGGGGGGGGGGGCAGGACGGAATACGAACCTCTTGCCAAGTTAAACCATGATTTTTCTTAAGACGAAAGTAAAAGCCTCACTCCTTTACATACTGACTAAATAATTTAATTATGTACGTGCTACTCTATGTACAGTGAATGATAGCATATTTTATATATATATATATATATATATATATATATATATATATATATATATATATATATATATATATATATATATATATATATTATTTTTTATTATCACACTGGCCGATTCCCACCAAGGCAGGGTGGCCCGAAAAACAAAAACTTTCACCATCATTCACTCCATCACTGTCTTGCCAGAAGGGTGCTTTACACTACAGTTTTTAAACTGCAACATTAACACCCCTCCTTCAGAGTGCAGGCACTGTACTTCCCATCTCCAGGACTCAAGTCCGGCCTGCCGGTTTCCCTTAACCCCTTCATAAATGTTACTTTGCTCACACTCCAACAGCACGTCAAATATTAAAAACCATTTGTCTCCATTCACTCCTATCAAACACGCTCACGCATGCCTGCTGGAAGTCCAAGCCCCTCGCACACAAAACCTCCTTTACCCCCTCCCTCCAACCTTTCCTAGGCCGACCCCTACCCCGCCTTCCTTCCACTACAGACTGATACACTCTTGAAGTCACTCTGTTTCACTCCATTCTCTCTACATGTCCGAACCACCTCAACAACCCTTCCTCAGCCCTCTGGACAACAGTTTTGGTAATCCCGCACCTCATCCTAACTTCCAAACTACGAATTCTCTGCATTATATTCACACCACACATTGCCCTCAGACATGACATCTCCACTGCCTCCAGCCTTCTCCTCGCTGCAACATTCATCACCCATGCTTCACACCCATATAAGAGCGTTGGTAAAACTATACTCTCATACATTCCCCTCTTTGCCTCCAAGGACAAAGTTCTTTGTCTCCACAGACTCCTAAGTGCACCACTCACCCTTTTCCCCCTCATCAATTCTATGATTCTCCTCATTTTTCATAGACCCATCCGCTGACACGTCCACTCCCAAATATCTGAATACATTCACCTCCTCCATACTCTCTCCCTCCAATCTGATATCCAATCTTTCATCACCTAATCTTTTTGTTATCATCATTACCTTACTCTTTCCTGTATTCACTTTTAATTTTCTTCTTTTGCACACCCTACCAAATTCATCCACCAATCTCTGCAGCTTCTCTTCAGAATCTCCCAAGAGCACAGTGTCATCAGCAAAGAGCAACTGCAACAACTCCCACTTTGTGTGTGATTCTTTATCTTTTAACTCCACACCTCTTGCCAGGACCCTCGCATTTACTTCTCTTACAACCCTATCTATAAATATATTAAACAACCACGGTGACATCACACATCCTTGTCTAAGGCCTACTTTTACTGGGAAATAATTTCCCCTCTTTCCTACATACTCTAACTTGAGCCTCATTGTTCGTTTGTGTGTGTGTGTGTGTGTTCGCCCGCGCGCGTTAAACAAGCCACGGAGGTCTGAAAATCTTTTGCTCAAGATCTTTCACGCTTTTCTGTGTTTCGTCAAGAGTTGTGCAATGTGCAAGACCTGCAACCGATAGGTTGAAGGGACAGTTCTCTAATAGTTTTTTCACCTTTCCTGCCATTTGCAACATTGCACGGTCCCTGACGAGGCACTGGTTGCCGTTTGAAAGGCCAAGAGCTAGTTTAGCTTTTACAACAAGACCCAATGAATTACAAAGCTGGTTCAAGCTTCAGTCGTGTATTCATTTCTGTCTTAGCGAATTATAATTTCAAACTGCTCTGAACATAAATTTAGTTTATTTTTACAGTAATGCCGGGAAGTATGAACAAACGTAACCTAGCTGACGAGCCGATAGCCGACGTTGTTTAAAAGATGAATTTGGGCACCAGTCTGTAGTTTAACTTCCAGTTGCTCTCAATATGAATTCTCAGTTAAAACTCATTTTAATATCAATAAGCTGGGCTTTAAAAACATGTTGTAAGTGAGGTATATCGGTGTCCTCGATTAACTTGCAACGCCTAGGTGCAGTATTCCATGTGTCATGATCGTCTCTTTCTTGGTTTAAGAACATAAGAAAGAAGGAACACTGCAACAGGCCTACTGACCCATGCGAAGCAGGTCCATGCCACCCCCCGGCCTACAACAATGACCACCTAGCCAGGTCACTTCCACTTAAGGAAGGAGCACGGCACCAGACCTAGTAGCCCAAGCTAGTCAGGTCCAACTCACACCCACCCACACCCACTCATGTATTTATCCAACCTATTTTTAAAACTATACAAGGTTTAGACGAGAACCCGTTGCAGTGAGCTGCTCCGACGTTAACCTGCTAACACGAAGGTTCACTAAAGTCACGTGTCGGTCTGCGAGACCGTCAGGAAAGGCAGTTAAGTGTGAGGGTGAATGGAATTTCTTATGATGACTTCTTGTTGGGTCACCCTGGAATGGTGGGTCACCCTGCCATGGTGGGCCACCCTGCCATGGTGGGTCACCTTGACATGGTGGTCCACCCTGCCATGATGGGCCACCCTGCCATGGTGGGTCACCTTGACATGGTGGTCCACCCTGTCATGATGGTCCACCCTGCCATGGTGGGTCACCTTCACATGGTGGTCCACCCTGCCATGGTGGGTCACCCCCTACTATGGATAGAATATCTAATGAATTAAAATTAAACTATTTTCATTGTTCATTTCTATATTTCTTTTCCTATCCTCGTGTTTCTCTTCCTCTTTCTTCTCCTCCTTCTCCTCCTCCTACTCCTCCTCCTCCTCCTCCTCCCACCACACAGTGGAAACAGCCAGTATGAACTGGTACTGGGAGGGATAAACTGATAGAGCCGCCAGTGCATTCTTGCACCTGGCCAAGTACTGCAGACCTTGGGCTCTTTTGGTGGGAATCAGGTTTTTCTGGTGGGATTCAGGTTCTTCTGGTGGGAATCAGGTTCTTCTGGTGGGAATCAGGTTTTTCTGGTGGGATTCAGGTTCTTCTGGTGGGAATCAGGTTCTTCTGGTGGGAATCAGGTTCTTCTGGTGGGAATCAGTTTCTTCTTGTAGGAATCAGGTTCTTCTGGTGGGAATCAGGTTCTTCTGGTGGGAATCAGGTTCTTCTGGTGGGAATCAGGTTCTTCTAGTAGGAATCAGGTTCTTCTGGTGGGAATCAGGTTCCTATGGTGGGAATCAGGTTCTTCTGGTGGGAATCGGGTTCTTCTGGTGGAAATCAGATTCTTCTGGTGGGAATCAGGTTCTTCTAGTAGGAATCAGGTTCTTCTGGTGGGAATCAGGTTCTTCTGGTGGAAATCAGGTTCTTCTGGTGGGAATCAGGTTCTTCTGGTGGGAATCAGGTTCTTCTGGTGGGAATCAGGTTCTTCTGGTGGGAATCAGGTTCTTCTGGTGGGAATCAGGTTCTTCTGGTGGGAATCAGGTTCTTCTGGTGGGAATCAGGTTCTTCTGGTGGGAATCAGGTTCTTCTGGTGGGAATCAGGTTCTTCTGGTGGGAATCAGGTTCTTCTGGTGGGAATCAGGTTCTTCTGGTGGGAATGTTTTTTTTTTCTGTGGGAACCAGGTTCTCATGATGTGAATCACGTTCCACTAACTTGCCAAATAACTTTTTAGTAACTTCCTCAATAACTTTCTAGTAACTTTTCTAGCAACTTTCTAGTAACTTGCCCAGCAACTTTCTAGTAACTTGCTCAGTAACTTTCTAGTAACATGCCCAGTATCTTTCTAATAACTTGTTCTGCAACTTTCTAGTAACTTTCCCAGTAACTTCCTAGTAACTTGCCCAGCAACTTTCTAGTAACTTGAACAGCAACTTTCTAGTAACTTTCCCAGTAACTTTCTAGTAACTTGCCCAGCAACTTTCTAGTAACTTTCCCAGTAACTTTCTAGTAACTTGCCCAGGAACTTTCTAGTAACTTTCACAGTAACTTTCTAGTAACCTGCCCAGCAACTTTCTAGTAACTTTCCCAGTAACTTTCTAGTAACTTGCCCAGCAACTTTCTAGTAACTTTCCCAGTAACTTTCTAGTAACTTGCCCAGTAACTTTCTAGTAACTTGCCCAGCAACTTTCTAGTAACTTTCCCAGTAACTTTCTAGTAACTTGCCCAGCAACTTTCTAGTAACTTGCCCAGTAACTTTCTAGTAACTTGCCCAGTAACTTTCTAGTAACTTGCCCAGTAACTTTCTAGTAACTTGCCCAGCAACTTTCTAGTAACTTTCCCAGTAACTTTCTAGTAACTTGCCCAGCAACTTTCTAGTAACTTGCCCAGTAACTTTCTAGTAACTTGCCCAGCAACTTTCTAGTAACTTGCCCAGCAACTTTCTAGTAACTTGCCCAGCAACTTTCTAGTAACTTGCCCAGTAACTTCCTAGTAACTTTCCCAGTAACTTTCTAGTAACATGCTCAGTAACTTTCCAGTAACTTTCTAGTGAATTACCCAGTAACGTTCCTCTTCCTTCTATATTCTTCTCACATCTCTGAAGTCTATATATGGTTGCCTCGCTTTAATGTATTATCTCCAGAGCAATATTCACAGAGTTAATTCTACTTCCTCACGCTATTAATTCTAGAAATGGATACAGTATACATTGTATTTGTTGGTGTAAATACATCAGTCCGCTGAGAGGTACGTTAGGTAGTGAATGAAAGGTTTGTCTGTGTACAGAGCAGGATAACTGGTGGAATAAGAGAAGAGACGAGAGGTTTACATGTGTACAGAGAACATTGTAACTGATGTAACAGGAGAATGTGTACACAGGTCTCTCCTGGGCGAGGCTGGTCCCTGACTCGGCCCTTGTCAACACTTACAGCGGAGTCTGTCTCCCACAGAGTCAAGCTTAACCTTCTCTGTACTACTATTAAAGGATTTTCGTGTTGTAGACTATCCGAAGTAAAAGATATTCTCTTAAGTAATATATATTGCTTAAGAGAACGTCATTTTTTTTTTAAACTTTTAAGCTTTTTCCGATTGTCTTAGTACTTTAAGTTTGTTACTTTTCAAGTCAAGAAGACTGTAAGAGGGTCATTAAGGCCGTGATGAACCCAGATACTAGCATCAAGAGTACTTAAATCAGTAATAACGAGATGAGAGTGCAATCTCATTGCCCCGTGGCCTGGTGGCTAAAGCTCTCGCTTTACAAGGCGAGAGTCTGGGTTTGATCCCCAGCGAGGGTAAAAACATTGGGCGTGTTTCTTTACACCGGTTGTGTATGTTCCTCATCAGTAAAATGGGTTCCTGGGTGTTAGTCGACTGGTGTGGGTCGCATCCTGGGAAAAAATCGACCTAATTTGCCCAAAATGTTCTGCATACAAACGGCTTTCTATGTATTAGTATGTCATTGATGTCAGCTCGGTTTCTACGGGAACCAGACGTGTCCAGACGACCTCCACCTTTACCTCATATTTGCATACTTTAAGAACTCTTCTCAGCTAAATCACAAATGAAAACTTAAACTTTAGGCGACGTTTCGGCCATTCCTCAATTCTTGTCATGACCATAAGAACATTAAACCAGAGGAGCACTGCAGCAGCCCTACTGTCCCAATCTAGGCAGTTATTAAACACACCCATCATCCCCTCTCTTAGATATTAATTTTGCTGTAGTCATATTTTTTCATTGATTAATGCTAAAAGTTAACCTCTAAGGCTGACACAGATATTGGGTGGCATTCAGGTTCCAGTGTGTCAGGAGGCCAGTGGACCGAGCCAACAAATTTTGCAAGACATAAATCATGACTTGAAGAAGCATTTCGTGGGTAGTTGAAAGACAGAGACGCCATATATGGTGGAGGTAGCTGGAGAAAAATAGAGACAGTCACAATTACAGACACACAGTTACGGCACGCATTAAGGACACATGAACGTGAGAGTTTAGGATCACTTTGTAAGCCTACTTATCCAAAGTAGGCAGAGTCTATCGACTCCAAACAAAATGCTTCATACTACAAAATATTCCAAAATATGCCAAGGCAAATCATACTGGCTCCCAACCAAAATATTTCGTACTTGCAAGCCAGATCCTTCTGACACAACCAAATTATTTCGTACAGACAAGGTCCTCCCCACAGGAACCTGCCCCAGCTAAACGGGGTCACTCACTGATATCCGCATACAATGGCCCCATACAAGGATGCACTCACAGGGTCACCCTCCAGGCCACGAATTATGAGCTACACGTTACGGCCACATTGGGGTGCCCACGAGGTCACACGGAGGCACAAACTTCGCCATATATTAGGCCACACCCAGGAGTCACCGCGTGAACTTTCCTCACCTGGGTTGATGCAGTTTTTGCATGAGACTGGAAAAACTGAAGGTGACAGAAAACGGAGTCAGTGCCTTGGGGGACGCCCAGGCTGCCCTTCCCTAACTTTCCCCCGGTATAACCTTTAACTGCCTGTATCACATTAGCTCTCCTTAACTATGAGTATATAAACAAGTCTTTCTTTATCAATATATCTTACATTAATTTTTAAAAGGACATATGGGTAAGCCAGTACAAGGTCTCGGTCAGGCAACCAATAGCTGCAGCGGCGGGTCATCACATGACTAAGAACCACGTGTTTCCTGACAAATCTTATCTATCACACTAGCCATCCCTAAAAAGTGTAAAACCAAGAGTTCTATGTAATACCAATCCTCACCCCCTGACCACAGTCTCTAGCCACCAGCTCCCTTCAGGCAGGTTCTTTGATGCCTGTGAGGTGCCCTTGACTCAAGGAGAATTGGAGCTGTTCTACCCTTAAAACGAGTCTGATTATCTGTTATTCAGAGCACCGTGTAACCTCTCGGGTTTAGCGCTTCCCATAAGAATGTAATTTAGTCAGTACCTCACTGCCACGCACTTGGATGCAAGGGCCTCGAATCTAGAATCCGAAGTCTACATACCTGAAGCCTAATACTTGGAACTTGGAATTTAGAAAACGAAACCTTGAATCTAGAATCTGAAGCCTAGAGCTTTAAATCTGAAATTTGGAAGATGGAACTTAGTACCTGAATTTAAAACCTGGAATCTAGAACCCAAAGCCTAGAACCTGAAACCCGAAACTTGGGAACTGGAACTTAGGACTTGTTACCTAGAACCTTAAATCTAGAACCTGAAGCCTAGAATTTGAAACCTTAAACTTAGAATCTGGAACTTTGAACCTGGATTCTGGAAGACTCCTTCCCACCTGTTTCCTATCCCACATACTTCCCTCCGCACCTAATTTCCTTCTCACTTAGTTCTCTTTTAACTTAGTTTCCTTCCACTTTCTCCCCTTCCTACCTACTTCCCTCCCTCCTCCCCCTAACCTTCCCTGTCCACCACCCCTTCCACTACTATCTTACCCCTTCTACTAGTATTATTTCCAAGACCAGTCTACTACTATCCTTCTTACTACTCCTCTACTCATAAATATCCCACTGCCTCTATCCTACTACCCCTTCTACCACAATCTCTCCTGCTACCCTTTCTATCACAACTTCTTCAAGGAATTGCCTTGATGCCTGTCAGGGGCTCTTGATGCTGGGAATTTAACTATCCTCTCCTTCCTGGAATCGATCCTGGTTACCTACCATTCCTCAGGCGCTGAGTTACCCCTGAGGGTTGTGTGCTTCTTCACGTGAATATATAATTGCTCCACTTCAGCAGTTTACTCTCTTTTTCTTCCTCGTTACGTGCTCCCATTACAAAATTGCTCCCCGTAACATATTCCACCCAACACTACGTAACATTTTTTTTTCCTGGCAAGAGCCTTTCTCTGCTCTCACATGCCCGGCCGCTCCTCAAGCCCAAAGCAATTGCAATCGGCGACGCATCGGCATTTCCGGAATCTTCTGACCTAGCGGCAACTTTTTCTGGTCCTCAGAGTGGAGTGAAAGGAGAGGGTGGAAAGGGAAGAGAAGAATGGAGAAAGGAGGAATGAGAGGAGCTTGAGAGGTGAGGAAGGAAGTCAGTTTATTTACACAGTTTTACTCAATTTTTAATTATAATAATTGTCTTACATAGTAACATATTTGTAAATTACCTAGATAACCCCTCAAAAAATCAAATAAAGGGACTCATTTCCACAGGGGAACAACAGAAGGTTGTTAAGATTAGGATAATGTAACAGAAGACTCCTCTCTATATACTCCGAGCACACAGCTGCTGGAAGAGTGAGGGAGCGGTTGCAATGGACGGAGACGGTTGATGGAAAGAGGAGTGGAAGGAAAGAGTGGATAGGAGGAGGAAAAGAGGTGAAAGTAGAGGGTGGATAGAAGAAGGAAGAGAGGTGGAAGAAGCGGGAGGATAGGAAGGGTGGAAAGAGAGATGATGATAGGAGGAGGGGTGGAAAACGAGGAGGATAGAAGAGGTGGAAAAAGAGGGATGATAGGAGAATCTAAGGTGGACGAAGAGCGAGAATATGAGGAGGAGGAGAAGAGGAAGAAGCAACAAGCCAAGATTTGCAAGTAATCTGTGTTCTCTTATCTCCCCAGCGAAAGGCATGGAGCCGCAAGGCAGTGTCATGTCACCCTTACCTCTTTCTCATCTTTCTCTTCTCGCCACCAGCAACGGTCGATGAGAGTTAAGAGGAGAGAGGGAAGGGCCGGAGCTGTGACTCGGCCCATACAAACAACTAGTAGGTAAACTGAGGAAGTCCACATGGAAACAGATACACAGTGTAGAAAAATATAGTTCTAGCTCCGTCTAAAATCTGATGAAGATTGCAGACGTATTATTCACAACATAAAAATAATTTTGGTAAAAAATTATATATTTTATTTTTAACGCTTTAGGGACGAACCTATGAATTCCAACACGGGAGACGTGTGTGTATGTGTGTGCATATGTACCCGGCAATACTGCCAGGCAATTTCAGAGGGAGAACGAAATATACAGTCTTTTTCTAGACTGTGGTTCTGCCTCCATGAAGAGTTCCACAATTCATCAACAAGTGTATACTACACATTGATGCTTCATCACAGCCAGGTGAATATAACCAAGTGAGTACACCTGGGTAAGTACACCTGGATGAGTACACCTGGCTGAATATACCTGGGTAGGCACAACTGGGTAAGTATACCTGGTTTAGTACACCTGGCATGTATCTTCAGTGCACAGGTCTGATGCTCGAGTATAAATCCCTGGTAGAGGTTGCTGCAAGTAACAGTAGATATATCTATCATGCTCTTTCTGCCTCTTGTTTGGCCACGCATATGCTGAAAAAAAAAGCTGGAAAGAATCCTGCTTCCATCCACGTCTTGGAGAACTGACCTCCACCTGGAGGTGAGAGGCCATGCTTATGTTTTCTTGAATTTCTCTTATTTGGTGTTGACATCTAGTTTGCAGATATTTTAGTGTTGAGTATATGTATTTGAAGTTATAGAGGAGAAAATTGAAGTGGCTATCAGCTTCTAGTGTTACAGAGGAGTCAGGTGAAGTGGCTATCAGCTCCTAGTGTTACAGAGGAGTCAGGTGAAGTGGCTATCAGTTCCTAGTGTTATAGAAAAGTCAATTAAAGTGGCTATCAGTTCCACGTGCTTAATTTACCACTAGTTCTTTAATAAAAGAGGCACTGGATAAACGGGTTCAGTAGTATTTGGGAATAAATATTGCTGGGTTAAAGGCCATAGAGATCCGTGTGTCCACGACTCAGGTGGTTTAGAAACTTAAAGCCCCGCTGGAGCATTGATTACTGTGATCGATTGCTTCAGAGCTCAACTGGATAAAAAGATTTAAATACTTCACAGACCAGAGCACGATGGGTTCATGTGTTTTACACTGTCAAAGATTCATTTACCCCACTAATATAAAATTCCATTTGTTCCTAGTACAAAGCTCCATTTGCTCAACGCGTTAAGTGTCTCGTGGATCCATAGCTTCACGGGCACCACGAATCCAGTAGTACATGAATGCAAAGCTCTGCGAAATAAACGAATAAAAGGTCCATAGGAACGTAGTTCCATGGGATGCAAGAGTCCAGTATTCCATGTCTTCTTGCCTCTTAGTACCTGTAGCATTTTACTAATCCAGAGGTCGACTTCCTTCTAATGACAGGAACAAAGGCTCACGACAAATTGGGACTCGTGTAACCAGTCGCTGGCTGGTGATGCATTGCTTTCTAGCCCACGAAATGCATTAGTAACCCACGCACGAAGGCTCCAGACCCCCGCCCACCCACTCACGTGCATAAGACAGGCGGAGAGTAAATCTTGCTTGCAAATCTTGTTGCTTGATTGGATTTACTCTGTGCTTGTCATTGTTTATGAGATAGGTAGACATTATATATATATATATATATATATATATATATATATATATATATATATATATATATATATATATATAGAGAGAGAGAGAGAGAGAGAGAGAGAGAGAGAGAAACGGTTATCACCGGTTACACAGATTTAGTTCCAGAGAGTAACATCTTCACCGTAAACTTTACTTTCCTCCACGCCCTAGACACTGAGTGCGTGACCTGTTCGGCGCCTCCGTGTCTACCACCACCACACTCTCGCCGCAGCCACCACACTGCCCCCACCACCACACTACCCCGTCCGCTTCACCTCATTATTAAAACAAACTTGGAAAATTATACTGTGAATAAACCATGACCAGGCCTCGCGGTGGATCAGGGCCTGATCATACATACTGTAAATTCTTAGATATCTTCTCACCTTTCTTACATACCATAGCCGCGTTCATCATCCATTACAAAATTAAATCCTCGCCAAATTTCAACGTTTCACATTTAGTCTCTTAAGTCCCCCAATGATTTATACAGTTCCAACGTGCCCACTGACTCGCCCGATTCCTCCACACTCTTTCTCGGTTCTTTCCACCTCATTAAACATCCAATTTCCCCTAATTCACCCATGAAATCCTTGCCTTTATTTCATCATCTGCATTCATCAACGTCTCAAAAATAATATCTGCATTTCTACCTCATACAACATCCAAGACCTTTACCTCTTTATATATCACGTTTAGCACCTCAGCCTCCTTGTACATCATCTCTAATATCTCTCCCTCCTTATCCATCATCTCTAATATCTCTCCCTCCTTATCCATCATCTCTAATATCTCTCCCTCCTTATCCATCATCTCTAATATCTCTCCCTCCTTATCCATCATCTCTAATATCTCTCCCTCCTTATCCATCATCTCTAATATCTCTCCCTCCTTATCCATCATCTCTAATATCTCTCCCTCCTTATCCATCATCTCTAATATCTCTCCCTCCTTATCCATCATCTCTAATATCTCTCCCTCCTTATCCATCATCTCTAATATCTCTCCCTCCTTATCCATCATCTCTAATATCTCTCCCTCCTTATCCATCATCTCTAATATCTCTCCCTCCTTATCCATCCTCTCTAATATCTCTCCCTCCTTATTCATCATCTCTATTATCTCAACCTCCTTATCCATCATCTCTAATATCTCAACCTCCTTATCCATCATCTCTAATATCTCAACCTCCTTATCCATCATCTCTAATATCTCTCCCTCCTTATCCATCATCTCTAATATCTCTCCCTCCTTATTCATCATCTCTAATATCTCTCCCTCCTTATCCATCATCTCTAATATCTCTCCCTCCTTATTCATCATCTCTAATATCTCTCCCTCCTTATCCATCATCTCTAATATCTCTCCCTCCTTATTCATCATCTCTAATATCTCTCCCTCCTTATTCATCATCTCTAATATCTCTCCCTCCTTATTCATCATCTCTAATATCTCTCCCTCCTTATCCATCATCTCTAATATCTCTCCCTCCTTATTCATCATCTCTAATATCTCTCCCTCCTTATTCATCATCTCTAATATCTCTCCCTCCTTATCCATCATCTCTAATATCTCTCCCTCCTTATCCATCATCTCTAATATCTCAACCTCCTTATTCATCATCTCTAATATCTCAACCTCCTTATTCATCATCTCTAATATCTCTCCCTCCTTATTCATCATCTCTAATATCTCTCCCTCCTTATCCATCATCTCTTGTATCTCTCCCTCCTTATCCATCATCTCTAATATCTCTTCCTCCTTACTCATTATCTCTAATATCTCAACCTCCTTATCCATCATCTCTTGTATCTCTCCCTCCTTATTCATCATCTCTAATATCTCAACCTCCTTATCCATCATCTCTAATATATCTCCATCCTTATCCATCATCTCTAATATCTCAACCTCCTTATCCATCATCTCTAATATCTCAACATCCTTATCCATCATCTCTAATATCTCTCCCTCCTTATCCATCATCTCTAATATCTCAACCTCCTTATCCATCATCTCTAATATATCTCCATCCTTATCCATCATCTCTAATATCTCAACCTCCTTATCCATCATCTCTAATATCTCAACCTCCTTATCCATCATCTCTAATATCTCAACCTCCTTATCCATCATCTCTAATATCTCAACCTCCTTATCCATCATCTCTAATATCTCAACCTCCTTATCCATCATCTCTAATATATCTCCATCCTTATCCATCATCTCTAATATCTCAACCTCATTATCCATCATCTCTAATATCTCAACCTCCTTATCCATCATCTCTAATATCTCTCCCTCCTTATCCATCATCTCTAATATCTCAACCTCCTTATCCATCATCTCTAATATCTCTCCATCCTTATCCATCATCTCTAATATCTCAACCTCCTTATCCATCATCTCTAATATCTCAACCTCCTTATCCATCATCTCTAATATCTCTCCCTCCTTATCCATCATCTCTAATATCTCTCCCTCCTTATTCATCATCTTTAATATCTCAACCTCATTATCCATCATCTCTAATATCTCTCCCTCCTTATCCATCATCTCTAATATCTCAACCTCCTTATCCATCATCTCTAATATCTCTCCATCCTTATCCATCATCTCTAATATCTCAACCTCCTTATCCATCATCTCTAATATCTCTCCATCCTTATCCATCATCTCTAATATCTCAACCTCCTTATCTATCATCTCTAATATCTCAACCTCATTATCCATCATCTCTAATATCTCAACCTCCTTACCCATCATCTCACCACTTTCACTCTTAACCAACAAGATCATTTACTCTCAAGGTTTTCTTACTTTACATTTTTCTCACTGCCAACAATAATTAAAAATATGCGTATTTATAAAATACCAGCATCAAAACACAAATTAAAATGTTTAATAATTATTATAACACTAACAAAGGAAATAACAGTTCAATTGTTATAATGTAATTTAACCTTTTATAAAACTTAAAAATCAGTTATTTGAAAACAATGAACAAATAGTAATTCAATTATATTTCAAAAAATATCAAATAATTTTATGCACTAAATATAATCAGCTCTCTTAAAGCTCCTGTGTGGTGTATTTTTTGTAGAAATAATTAGAATAGTTCATAAAAAAATTAATATATCTTGGAAAGGCCTTCACAGTACGTGCAATTTTATTTTTTTGGATGAAAATTTTTAACCGTATTTATTAAAAAAATCAAACTTTAGAAAAGCCAGGGCTATGAGGTGCCCGTCTTTGACTATAGGTTAGGTTAGGTAAGGTTCGTCAGGAAACAGGACAAATGTTTCCTGACGCGGGTCTTAGTCAGATGATGACCCGCCTTTGGAGCTTTTGGTCATCTGACCGAGGCCTTCCGCTGGCTTACCGGTCCACCCCTTTAAAAATTATGGTCATTTATAACCATTGTTATAATCCATCTTTGACTATATTGCGGGACCCGGTGTGGACCCTCTTCAGTACCACTACGCAACACAGGTAAACAAGGAGACACGGCGTCACCTAGACAGTAAGAGAGGCAGACAATAGGCGAATTGTAACAAAGTATGTTATAAAGAAAGAAATAAAATGTAAGTAAAAGAGTTGCTTTCTCAAGTCGTCTACTGACTCACAATTAGTGACCTCATGTTAGGGTACATTTAGGGTACGCCCCGGGTACACTACCTTGAGATATTCAATATTTTGTTACCCCTGACGGCTGAGCCATGATACAAGATCACTCTCTCTCTGACGTTCAAAGTTCAATGTCATGTATGTAGACAACAACCACCCAGGGAGGTACTACCGTCCTGCCAGGTGACTGTGAAACAGAAACCTGTAACGTTTACGTAATGGTAGGATTGCTGGTGTCTTTTTCTGTCTCATAAACACACTGGATAACAGGTATATCTTGCTACTTTTACTTACACTTAGGTCACACTACACAGGCATGCACATGCATATATATATATATACTACTATTCCTACAATCCTCCCTGGAGGTGGGAAGTACAGTGTCTGCACTCTGAAGGAGGGGTGTTAATGTTGCAGTTTTATAATTGTAGTATAAAGCACAACTCTGGCATGACAGTGATGGAGTGAATGATGATGAAAGTTTTTCTTTTTCGGGCCACCCTGCCTTGGTGGGAATCGGCCGATGTGTTAATAAAAAAAATGACTCGCACATAGGAGAGAGGAGCTTATGACGACGTTTCGGTCCGACTTGGACCATTTACAGTGTGACTTTGTAAATGGTCCAAATCGGACCGAAATTTCGTGGTAAGTTTCTCTCTCCTCTGTGCGGGTTATTTATGTATTGTTCCAGTCACGGTATTGTGCCTTTTTGTTCTTTACAAATAAGTCAATATTGTCATAACACTCGCGATGAACTGGAGATAGTTTATTAAAATTAACAACAACATGCTTTCAATCACAGTAAGGAAAAAATTAGCAGTTTTTGAAATAAAGAGAAGATACATTTGAATAAACTTAATTAAAAAAGCTTTTGAAACAAGTGAGCAGCTAAAATATTTTTTTTTTTTTACTTTTATCTTAATTTAGTGTTAACTGAATATTATGTCAAGTAATTTTTCCGAGCATATTTCATGAGTCTTCAAGTTTTAAATCATAAACTTCAAGTTTATTCTCATTTTTTTTTCTTTGCATGAGCAAATTATTATAAAAGACAATGTTTTTAATGATGGGGGCGATACAGAGTGCAATTAAACTGTAGAAATATGCGACATATTTAAGCCCTATAATGATAAATATTTAGAGAATAATTTAGGTTTCGTTTTCCAGCATCTCAAGCAAAGAATTTTTTTTACCTATTTTCTATCGTGTGACTAAAATTCTAATTATGGATCAACTTTACGAAAAATTTCTTTACTATTTTTTGATCTACTGGTAAGAATTTCTCAGATCGTACTTTAACTTCACCTAAAGCTTTTCAAAATTATATTACAAAAACTCTTTCGGCTATGAAGTATTTAGGAGTTTTGGTACAATACCGACTCTTTGACGTTTGTTACAAGATTATCATACGTAGTTGTGACAAAGTGCTTCCCTTCCTATTCGTAAGAATATTTCCCATGACCACCACTGAATCCTTCACAGTAACTGTAGTTCCCACCGGTGTTTTGGAAGGCCTGGCGAGATAAACCGAACACCGGCGATAACACACCCATGCGCTCAACGAACTATGCTTGGAAGTCTGACTCTCGAGTCACTAAACATTTTAGAAGAAATTGTCTTGAAGAAAGCCAGTGGAAAAGAGAACGTACATAAATGGTATACAATACCGACAGGATGAAAATTAGACAAATGTACAATATCTAGGTATCTTTAGTAGACGATTCGCCAACCAGTGGCTGAAGACTCTTCACGACTTCGGTACTCGTCACTAATTTCAAGGCTGAGGGACTGATTGCCTCATCTTCTGTATATAGCTCTACTGTCTTCCAGTTATGTTCTTGTATTGATAAAGCCACTGGTTGGCGAAACGTCTACAGTAAAGACACCCAAGTGATGCACATGTGTCATTTTTTTAAGAGACAATAGACGGAGTTGCTGTGGTGAGAATTTTTTTTTTTTTAACTAGGATGCGCTAGGTTACCACAAAGTCCGGCTCCTTATCTCAGCTATTTCCTCTAGGGATGCTCACTTTGGGAAAGATGCTGCTGATGGATTTCCCTTACACCTCTTAACACGGATGTTGAGAAATTTACTTGAATGTTGAATATGTATACGGATAACGTTGTACGTTTATAATATCCGATATACCAACACATACTGTCATGAGAGTAATTTACATTATGTGTGAATATGAAAATATTTATATATATATATATATATATATATATATATATATATATATATATATATATAATATATATATATATATATATATATATATATATATATATATATATATATATATATAAACAATTTTTAATTATTTTGCCTCGCTCTGCACTGACGATGATATCAGCATAAGTTCCAGTTTCCTGTATGCTTGATAACCATAAGTTCTGTTTTCGTGTATGGGGGATAAATCCATAAGTCCTATTTTCCTGTATGGGGATAAACCGTTTTGAGAGATGGTAATTTTTAAGTAATACTAAGTCCATCTCGTTTCCCTACTAACATTTCTCAGCTAAGGCTGACAGATTTCAACAGAATATAAAAAAAATACATCCTGTGTGATGAAATACGACAGCGAAGCATCGCTAGAATTTGTTCCCAAGACACAAATCATGTAAAGAAGGGAAGCCGCACACTCCTGACCGACCGAAGTTACTTTGAAAAAAAAAAAGTGTTGAGGCAAAAACAGATTCAATATACAAATGCAGGTGTTGGAGATAATATCGATGTTAAAACACAGACACTATGGAACAAACATGAAAACACAAATGGATAAGAACGTGCACAAATACAATGTTGAAGTCATGGCTACAGTACACGAATGAACAGGAAGGCACTCTAATGCTAGGATACAGTCATGGAGGGTAAGAAAGGAAGAAAAAGACCATCATACAACTCGGACGGTGAGACACAGCTGGAACGAATGCTCACGAAAACAAATACCGAGGAGGATGTAGAGAAAATGTGCAAATGATCGAAGATTCGGATTTTCTAAGCCACATCCAAAACAACAGTTTAAAGAAATATTTAACCAATATTTAACCTCATCGCTCCAGTCATTCTGGATGACCTTATACTTGCAGTCATCTTAGATGATGTTGCATTGCCTTCACTCAGTGCCAGATTATATATATATATATATATATATATATATATATATATATATATATATATATATATATATATATATATATATATATATATATATATATATATATATAACATTATTGTACCCACGGAACAAGTGGTATTGATCAATAAGAACACTGCGACTAGCCGGGGGATCGAACTCGTGTTGTTTTAGCGTGTCTCATGGTGAGCGAAAATTCCATGACACTCTAACCCACGGGACCATAAAATCCTACAAGAATCATGCACCCAGCAGTGCTAGGTGTTGTACCATGATCCATAGATATACGATGGAGTGGGTGCCTCATAGCAAATTTCATTCTACTCCCCGTTTGGTGTACTAGCCTCCACAACACGGGTTCGATCCCCCGGCTAGTCACAGTGTTGTTATTGATTAAATACCAACTGTTCGTGGTTACAGTACAATATATACTGCTTGTGGAGGCAACAACACTAAACGGGGAATAGAATGAAATTAGCTCTGAGGCACCCACACCATCGTATGTCCTCGGGTCACGGTACAACAACTAGCTCACTGGGTGCAAGATTCTTGTAGGATTGTATGGTCCCGTGGGTTAGAGCGTCATGAAATTTTCCCTCTCCATGAGGCGAGCTAAAACAACACGGGTTCGATCCCCTGGCTAGTCGCAATGTTGTTATTTATCAATACCACTTGTTCCGTGGGTACAATAATATATATATGCAATAAATCTGCGAAAATCAATCCGGACACATCGAAAAAATATATATTGTTGATTTTAAGTGGTATTAAATAAATTTACACTTATCTATGATATATTTAGTAGAATTTGGTTAAAAATATTACATTCGGTTAGGTTAAGTTACATTTGGTTTCTAAGTTTGGTTTGTACCAAAATGTAAGTTTTACGTAATATTGAATAAAAAATTAATATCTGCTAACCCATACAAAAAATTCGAAGTTGATCTTTTCTAGCAGTTCGGCTTTATTGACCAATCTGGCATATTAGGCGCAACATATATATTCAGTGGTCACTTTATTAGGTACATCATAGGGAAAAGGAACAGAATTCTTCCTCCGTAAGCCATGCGTGTTGTAAGAAACGACTAAGATGCCGGGAGCAAGGGGCTAGTAACCTTTCCTCCTGTATACATTACTAAAGTTAAAGAGAGAAACGTTTGTTTTTCTTTTTGGGGCCACCCTACCTCGGTGGGATGCGGCCGTTTCCCCATAAAATTCAATGTATTTACGATAAAAGTGGTTTTTAAAACAAAAGAACAGTACTACGAATGGCCGAGATTCGAACCCAAGATGAGATGTTTAAGCAGCCTCCCAGGAAGCCAGCTAAACTCTCGATGCTCGAGACCACTACACTATGGCACAAAGACGTTAGGTGCTCAGTGAGAGCAGTATCCCTAGGTCTGCACACAACGGAATACTAGAATATCATTCCCCATAGTTAATATGAATATTGTGCCCTCTCTGGACTCTCAGAGTTGCTGGTTTGCCTGATGGTAGCACACTACTTGGAGAACAATTGCTAGCAGTCTGACTGGTCAAAGATCGGACCGCGGAAGATCGAGCGTCCGTCATTTCTGCGGTAAATGACCAACGGGTATGGAAAGAGATGGAGACGGAGAGAAGGCTTAAGTAACTGCATTCTCCACCTGTCCAATTACTTTTTCTAAGATGGACTTAACACTGGTTTAATGCATCTTCAAAAAAAGTAATTGGACAGGTGGAGAGTGCAGTTACGTCTTCTCTCCGTCTCCATCTCTTCCCATCACCGTTATTTCATACTTGACCTCGTGTACGGCTGTATTTCAGCTGGTCATCTTCCTAACATAAATTACATTTTTTCCTCTCTGCTAATTGACACATGGAGGCTCCTCGGGTCGTATCACTCGCCTCTAATATTTTGCTTTCCTTACAATCAACGTATTTCTTGTGCTATATTATTCACCTTTCACCTCTTTCTCGTCAGAGAGTGCGGAAGTGTGTAAATAGAGAGGATTTCCTTGAACTGTATCCTTTTATCCTACATGAATGCATGTTACCTGTCACTTGCCATTTTTCAACTACGATTTCCTACGCTTCCACCGTTTACCAAGTCCATTCGGTCTCTCCATCTGCCATGCTCTTTATTGACCATATTCCCTTGCCCAATTACTCAACCGTGTTTACTTGCCTTATCCCCTGCCTTATCACCCAACCCTATTCCCTGCCCTATCACTGAAAACCCTCTACTGGGCAAGCGACACTTGATTGTCTACTATTATTAGGCCTTATTAGAGCCTTTCATGTGCTCGTGAATTTTTTGACATAGCCTCTACCCAAAAGGAGCCAGTCAAACAGCCCCGAGCTCTTTCCTAAGTGGAGCGAGGCATTGAGATGAAAAGCAGAGTCTTTCTAGGCCTAAGAGAGGGTGGCTGACAGTCACTCATAAATAGTAGTAATAATGACTGTTAAGATGTACATTCAAACAGTCGCATACAAAAAAAAAAAATATGGAAGCTACGGAAAAAGTCGTAAAAGTACAGAAAAAACTTAGAATATGTTGAACTAAAACATGCAACAAACACAGCAAAATTCCTTCATTATACAACTTCTTGACTAGTATTAACTATGCTACTGGTCCTTCAGTCTCCGCAACGACCCCATGCACCTCATCCCCATAATGATACCATGCACTACCTCCTCTCCACAACGACCCCACGCACCTCCTCTCCATAATCATGTCACAGCACTCGTTTTCAGTCTCGAGAATGGTCCTGCTGTAAACATTCTGGGCCACAATAACGTCAAAGTGTGTTTAACGATGACTCTCAAGTGGTAGTGACAGCCTATTATGTACTTTTATACATATTATCTTTAATAAAAATGAATCCAAAATTTGAGCACACGAACACAAGAAAATTTAAGTTTCAGTTACAGAAGGTCCTCGCGAGCTTTGTCGGGATCTACCAGTTCCTCTCAGGTATTAGCTGATTTGTCAGAAAAATCATCTGACTTGGGATCTTTGTAGTAAGATGATCAGTTCTGCAGAGTCTGCTCTATGTCAGGAGCATGGATACAAAGTATCTGTGGACACATTGTTAAATTAGTGTAGCTCTTGGCCCAGTTATGGGCCATGTCAGCAGCATTTACTGGTTTGTAGATGAATGGTTCAGAGAACCGAAAAGTTAAACCATACCCCCGGCCGGGATTGAACCCGCGGTCACAGAGTCTCAAAACTCCAGCCCGTCGCGTTAGCCACTAGACCAGCTAACGCGACGGGCTGGAGTTTTGAGACTCTATGACCGCGGGTTCAATCCCTGCCGGGGGTATGGTTTATTTGCAATCGTGTCATTACGATTTCTTAAGTCAACCGAAAAGTTGATGACCTAGACACGTGCAACACTTGGATACCTTTACTGAGGAAACTTTCGCCACACAGTGGCTTCATCAGTCCTATACAAAGATGATCTGATCTTCATCATTCTTCTTTGTATAGTAATGATGAAGCTACTGTGTGGTGAAACGTTTCCTCAGTAAAGATAACCAGGAATTGCACATGTGTCTAATTTATCATTTACTGGCTTACCCACCACCTCCTCTTTGCTCCTGCCAACACCTCTCTTTTTTTATGATTCCAGTACTACCCCTCTGGAGCTATTTTTTCCTTTCGTTTTTGCATTATTGTTTCATTAAGTAAACTAATTCACTGGATACAATCAAACTGCCTACAAAGGAAGAGCATCTAAATAAATGCTGCAATTGCTAAAAGGGAGACAGAACTTTTTTGAGCCTGTCAAGTTACTTTCACTTTTAGACGCCAAATGTTTCATAAAACTTATGGGCAATGTTACCCGAAGTGTTATTAGCATTATAATAATGAGTTTAATTTACAGGTATGAATAATGCATAAATGACCTTGTTAATATGAAGTAAATATCGACAGACTAGCAGACAAATGCTAATAACATTCAGAAGCATAAAATAGTGGCTATTACAGTTTCTATATTTAAATCAGTTGGATACATCTGTGATGATATCTACTGCTACTACCTTGAACTATGACTCTTGATACTCAGATACTGACAACATTGACAATTACCTTCTTTACCAAGAGATGTTCAACCCGTGTGTAATACTTGTGTAGCGCACAGCTGTGGCAACTTATAAATCACCGCTGCCGTCCTAGCGGCTCTATACCACGTATTCAGTATTTACACCAGTGCTCGTGATGTAAATTACCCAGTTACTCTCCAGCTTCGTGAGGACACTCACACCCTCGGCCGGTTCCCACGCTAGACCTCGCCACACCAGTCTGAAAAAAATCACCCCGTCCTCTTAACGCTAACGTCGATCACTTATATACTCTTGTAGATAACACTAGGTTAGGTTTGTTCAGGTTAGGTTACCTGAGACAAGTATATCATGTGATGAACTGTTCAGGTTTGAAGTGAAGCAATGTTTAAGATATTTAAAGAGGTGGGCCGTGGGTCATGAAGAAGACATAGAGCAAAGCAAGCATTTATTAAGACAACATTCAGCTCAAGGAGAAATTTATCGTATTAGCTCTGAGCGAAACGTTGCCTTAAAGCTTGTTCTACTGTCTTCGTACTACCTATATTTACCGGCGTTCTGTCTTCCAAGTATGCAGGAAACCATGATAAAAAGCACTGTGTTGTTTACCTAGTCTTCAGTATTGGTTTTGAAAGAATCCCATTTTGTAATCTATTAAATAAAAGAACAATACACCACACAGGATAAAAAAAATAACTGATATGCAACAGAGAATTTGCATAAGAACATAAGAAAGAAGGAACACTGCAACAGGCCTACTGACCCATGCGACGCAGGTCCATGTCAACCCTCCGGCCTAGAACAAGGACCACCTAATCAGGTCACTTCCACTTATGGAAGGAGCACGGCACCAGACCTGGTAGCCCAAGCTAGTCAGGTTCAATTCACACCCACCCACACCCACTCATGTATTTATCCAACTTATTTTTAAAACTACACAACGTCTTAGCGTCTATGACGGTACTCGGGAGTTTGTTCCACTCATCCACAACTCTATTACCAAACCAGTGCTTTCCTATATCCTTCCTGAATCTGAACTTTTTCAACTTGAAGCCATTGCTACGAAGCAATGGCTGGATATTTTCAGCACGCTATTTACATCCCCTTTATTTATTCCTGTTTTCCATTTATACACCTCAATCATATCCCCCCCCTAACTCTACGCCTTTCTAGAAGGTGCAGATTCAGGGCCCTCAGTCTATCCTCATAGGGAAGATTTCTGATACATGGGATCAACTTTGTCATCCTCCTCTGTCCGTTTTCCAGTGCATTTATATCCATTCTGTAATATGGTGACCAGAACTGTGCAGCATAATCTAACTGAGGCCTAACCAAGGATATATAGAGTTGAAGAACAACCTGAGGACTTCTATTATTTATACTTCTTGATATGAAGCCAAGGATTCTGTCAGCTTTATTGCGAACACTTATGCACTGTTGTCTTGGTTTCAGATTACTGCTAACCAGAACTCCTAAATCCTTTTCGCAATCAGTAGTATTAAGAGCTACATTATTTAGTTTATATGTGGCATGGTTATTGTCCTGTCCAACATTTAGCACTTTGCATTTGTCTACATTAACCTGCATCTGCCACTTCTCCGACCATTGCATCAGTCTATTCAAATCATCCTGGAGTGCACTAATGTCCTCAATAGAAAGAATTGGACGGCCTATTTTGGTGTCATCAGCAAATTTGCTTATGTCGCTATTTATTCCCTCATCTATATCGTTTATGTAAATTGTGAACGGCAAGGGGCCCAACACTGACCCCTGTGGAACACCGCTTGTAACATGCCCCCATTCTGAGTTCTCCGCATTTATGCAAACTCTTTGCTGCCTATTTGTCAGCCATGCCTCTACCCAGGAAAAAATTTCTCCTCCTATTCCGTGTGCCTTAAGTTTCCTCAAAAGTCTCTGATGTGGAACTCTATGGAAAGCCTTACTAAAGTTCATATACATAATATCATATTCATTACCATGATCTACCTCCTCAAACACCTTAGCGAAAAAAGTTAGTAAATTCGTAAGACAGGAACGTCCCTTAGTAAAACCGTGTTGAGATTCATTTATCAATTTATGCCTATCAAGATGGATACGATTTGCCTCGGCAATTATTGATTCCATAAATTTTCCCGCTATGGAAGGCTTATTGGTCTATAGTTCGAAGCTAAGGACCTTTCACCTGTCTTGTAAATGGGTATTACGTTTGCCATTTTCCACTTTTCTGGCACTATGCCAGTTTGTAGTGTTATGAACAACTTGTAGTGATATGTTGAAAAGATTAGCCAAAGGTTTGCAAAGTTCCTCTTTACATTCTTTTAACACCCTTGCAAACAATTCATCAGTGCCTGGGGATTTGTTAGGTTTTAATTTCTCTATTTGTCTGAGGACCATGTCACTAGTTACTGCAATCGTGCATAGTTTATTATCGTCCTGTTCTACATAATTTATTATTTCTGGAATTTCGCTGGTATGTTCCTGAGGAAAGACTGAGAGGAAATAAGAATTGAAAATTTCACACATATCCCTATCACTGTCAGTGATCTGACCTGAGTTACTCTTAAGTGGGCCAATCTTGTCCCTAATCTTACTTCTGTATACCTGAAAGAACCCTTTTGGGTTAGTCTTCGAATCCCTTGCGACCTTAGCCTCATAATCCCATTTTGCTTTTCTTATTCCTTTTTTTCTCTCTTTAACTGAATATATTGATTTCTTAACTGCCCATCCCCTCTTTTGATACGCCTATATATGCCTCTCTTTTGACATATGAGATATTTTAATCAATTGTTCATCCATTTATGATCATTTTTGTTAGATCTAATTTCCCTACTCGGAACAAAAGTTGTCTGGGCAGCTAGAACTATGCTCTGAAAAACGTCATATTGGCAACCAACACCAGCTACCTGACCCATAGTCAGGACATCCCAATTTAGCCCACTCAGGTAATTTTTCAGTCTCAGGAAAACAGCCAATCGAATGTCTTGGACAGAGACTTGATTGCAGTTTACTGGGTAATTCCATAATATACTGAAACTAAGTGATTTGTGATCTCTTTCCCCAAGCTCATCATTAACCTTAAGATTATTAATTAGTGAATCTTTGTTGGCAAGAACCAAGTCAAGCAGATTGTATCCTCTAGTTGGTTCTGTCACAAATTGTTTTAAAAAGCAATTCTGAACTGTATCAAGAAAGTCACTAGACTTTCCATGAGGGGGATAGGTCAGTTTCGGTCCTCTTGTTTTATGCTATCTACATTAATTACCTGCACGAGTATCATGCCTCTAGTTAATGAGAAGTCATATATTTATATTTAAATATGTTTTTACATGTATTAACATTATTTAATATAACGAAAATTTCATGCTTTGTATTATCTATTTTTATATTTAGCTTACTGAGTAATTGGGATGTACTTGTTACTGTTTCTGTACTGGCAGAATCTGGATTACGATTGGCTGTCGCACTGCAGCCAACAGTTTCTTGAAAAAAAAATATGATTACATTATCTAGGTGTTCATATGCCTTCAGCTTCCCCCATCACATTTCACTTATGATTCCAGGAGACGGGTATACAGCATCATAAGCACAACTACATGGCAATGTCACCCACTAGCCACGTCGTTCTTCTTTCTGGCGAGGCAGCCAAACCAGCCGTGAGTTGCAAAATCTCGTCAATCATCGAGGATTTAGTTAAAAAGAGACCAGCTAGGACCGTCAAAACTTGCATAGATGTTTATCATATCCAGTGCAGGAGTTGAGTGCCTTGGTGAACACAATTATGCATGCAGTCGACACATTTTGAGAAACGTTTTAAAACGGGAATTCATAATGGCACTTGATAAGATGGAAAAACACCCAGTTGGTCGTGAAGGACAATGTGCAGAAGCGTTACTCCCTCGAAGCTTCTTTGATCGCAGCTTTTGACAAAGCAGTCCAGAATTCAGGTAGGTTTAGCATCTCAGGAGTGCTCGCCAGTGTTGATTCATCCATACACTACACGACTAGGTGGTGCACCGGACCTGACACTACCTAGCTCAACTGGCTTCCTTTCCGTATATATTCTGTATTTTCCCATTTTCTGTGTTGAGTGGACGAAGCGTCTGTTAGTTTAATGTCCTAAGTGTGGTATTTGTGTTTTTATTCTGCAGAAATCTAAAGCCCAGCCAACAGTGCCTAAGTGTCTGCAATAAATTTAAAAGACTGCTTTGATTTATATTAAGTTTGACCTCGTTTAGATTTTACTACACGGTCCTAGGAAATATACAGCAAAGGATGTCAAAATTACTGGCCTGTACCAGAAATATTTCATACAATGATAAACTGAGAATCCTGAACTGACACTCTTGAAAGTCGTAACGTGGTGGTAGATATGACTGAAGTGTAAGAGTTATAAAGATAATATAAATTAAATGCTGACGATATCTAATAAAAAAAAAGACAGCCTGGCAATCGAGTTGTAAAATTAAGTGAAATAAACTGCCCCATAGCGTCATTGAAGTGAATATTGTGGGAAGCTTCAAAAAATTGACTAAATTTTTATTTTGAGTTCGAATGATTGTCTGTGAATAGGATCTGCCAAGCATAGCCGTAATATGACTTGTGCAGTGTAGTGGCACTATTTCGGGAAGAAGATGGTGAGAAGGCAAAATATTGGTGGTGTCTAAGGACACATGTGAAGGTGGGTCAGTTGTTACTTCTGCAGTGGACCATGGTAGCAACAGTAGTTGGACTCAGTGGTCTGTGACCTACAGAAGTACCCAAGACAAGAATTTATACCCCAAAGGGCATAGGTTAGAAAGTACTTGAGTAAGAATGATGGTTTTTTGAATAAAACCTACCGAAGATGGGTTAGTACGTCTACCGAATATGCAATATGTGGTATGGTTTGTTTGCAACCGTGTCATTACGATTTCGTGATTCTTGTGTAATATGGACAGCGGGCCTACTGCAGTGCTTCTCTATTCTTCTATTCTTATCACAGATGGTTAATGAGAGGCATTAGAAAGTGTGGTGACAGATGGGGCGCGGCTTGATGTCTCTAGGTCAGATGTCAGACCAAAATTTCAGAGAATGTTTTGTGCGAGGCGTAGTGTGAACTTTGTAATCTAAGATTTTCACATACTGTTTTAATAAATACTATGTGTTATACTTAGTATTTAGTAAAATTTTGTAAAATCTCTGCTGAAAACAGAGATTTTGCAACTAGGTAAGTTGAGTATCAAAATAAGCTTTCCAGGTCAAACTTGTACATAAATAGTTCTGAAACCCAACAGGTTGATGAATTAAACACTTATGCAACATTTGGCAATCTTTACTCTGGAATAATAATAATAATAATAATAATAATAATAATCTTTATTTCTACAAGTACATGATACAACTTATACAGACCATGCTGACATCATTGTCATACTATATAGATTATTATTATAATCAAAAAGAAGCGCTAAGCCACAAGGGCTATACAGCACATACTATATAGAAAGCCCCTGGTTATGCAGAGAATTTCGGGCAACCAGTGGCTCCCTCAATCCAATACAAAGAATGAAGATCAGAAGAAGTTTGAGGTAATCAGTCCCTCAGCCTGGATTGAGTACATCGACTCCTTGCTGAGGGACTGATTACCGTAAACTCCTCCTGATCTTTATTTTTCTCTGTACTGTACTAAGGAAGCCACTGCTTGGCGAAACGTTGCCTCAGTAAAAATTGCCAAGTGTTGCACAAGTTTTGAATAGGATTATATCGGATCGTTTTACTTATATTAAATACAGTAAGAAATATATACCATCTAGAATTTTAATTCTTTTCTCGTGCAACGAAACTGAAAATTAAGATTTTTTTTTTAATGAGATAAATGATAAGGTTTCTTGCAAATACAAGTTTTCTTAGATTTAGTGATGTTTGAGTATCAAAATAAGCTTTCCAGGTCAAACTTGTTTTGCCGAGTTGACTTGATCTGAATCATGGCTGAAAATCCTCTCTTGTCTAGATACGTTAAAAATAGTATGATGATTTGATGGGTTCCTTTGTTTCTGTCTTCGTAGACTGATAAGTATTTAACTCAAAATTTTTAGAGGACATCATTTGTAAAGACAACTTTTTTTACCACATAATTAAGAATCTACTCTTACAGTGTTTTAGGTATGTTCTTAACTCTAATGGAGAAGGAATTCATGGCAAGATTGAACTTGATACTGCATCAACTGAGATCCGGATCATATAAGCGGAACTCGTTTTGTCGAGTTTCAAAGTGATTCCTCTCAGTTTTCAAGCCATAACTGAGTTAGTCTTCGGCTTTTGTCTCTCAGAAGGTCAAGACGAGGAAATAAGTCTATGTTTATTTGTATGATGTCAACAAATATTTGAAATGTGTCGTGATTGTCACTGATAGTTGTATTTACGTTGTAGCTTATGCTTCAGGATTTTTTAGACCTCAGTAAATATCTGTAGAGTAAGCCAGTGACAAACTAAATCGGAAATACAAGGTGCCGAGAAAATATCTGAGCCTTTGGAAGCATCCCTACTTGGTACAAAAAAAAAAAGCAGACTCACAGGAAACATATATCGTAAACTTTTAGAAATAAAACTTGTAGCACATTTGGAAATCAATGTGACCTGACGGACACCCAACTTGCTCTTCACCTTACCATTGCTCTCCAATATTTATTAGCTCAGTTCGCTCTTACTAGCTTCAGGTGTTAGCAACTCGATGAAGCGTTGCCTATAAAAATTCAGAGAAACCGCATTTATTTTTTTCCTTCCCACAAACCCTTCATTCTAACATGGCCCCCCGTGTCCATCCCTAAAACATTCTATCTACTCCAGTTTTAGATCCACTGGTCTAGATTATTACGTACTTGGTGGAGCGCTACGCCCCTAGAGGTCTTACAGCCCTTGGGAAATGGGAGGCATTCCACCGGCATCAATGAACCTAGCCTGAAGGGACCTCTGGCGCAGAGCAAAGCAATGATATCAACAGTTTGGCCTGGAGAAATTGGCTACAAGACAATGTTCACTCTCTGCTGCCTGGTCAGTGCTCGGTCCTTGACCTTCTCTACGGTACAGTCAGTCATATTAATGAAACCTGAGACGCTGCAGCGAAAATGAACAACGTTCTTGCCTGTAGTCCCAGACATGATATGTGCCGCTGTGTACCAGCCACTAATGATCAAGACAAAATGAGCCATTGGATAGGTCTTAAATCAATTATTACTTAGTGTGATTCAGCGATGCAGTAATGCAGTTTTATTGATAGAAATGTGCATTGTTTTAATAATGCAAAAAGGCAGTTAAAACACTAATACAACTGAACATGTATATCTAATTGTAGAGCATCTACTTCTTAAGAAGTTCCTTGCATCCTAAATAGGACAATTAGCATTCTTAACAATGCCTTCATATATCATGGTTCCTAGCGTAAAGCGTTACTTTAATACTTAAAGAACAATACAATATTTGCTTAAAATTTTAGTATTATATATATATATATATATATATATATATATATATATATATATATATATATATATATATATATATATATATATATATTTATATGTTAAGAAATGTTGCTGTTAAAATATTCATTGGGATAATCATATGTTGCATTCATTCATCATAAGGCTCCTCGTTCAGTGGTTCATTAAGAGCTTCTAAAAAGTTGTGACATTGTTTAGTAGTTGTAGTCTTGACAGCACAGTGGAGGTCACGCAAGATATAATTTAATATTTGTTGTTAAAATATAAATTGTGTATTTTATCTTGCTATCTCAGTGGTGGTTGTGACATGTGCAGTGATTATCGACAGTGATGTACCGCTATGTAGTGCAGTGTAGACGGGCACTCCGGGTGTCCTGACAGTGTAACTCTTACAGAATATTGTAGACGCCCACGCAGTGTGTTCCACCATACAACTCTCATATAAAATTGCATAGACGGGCACACACCGGGTGCTCCAACCATGTAAATCCCGCACAAAATTAAGTAAACTCACACATTTTGTTTCTCCACCAAGTGACTCTCACACATATTAGTGTAGACACACACTGCGTGTATTCCCAGCATGTAACTCGCATTGCTGTAGCTGCTTACTGCGGGTATTCTCACCATTTAACACACACACACACACACACACACACACACACAAACACACACACAAACACACACACAAACACACACATATACACACACACACACACACACACACACACACACACACACACACACACACACACACACACACACAAGAAGCACTAAACTTTAGACAACAGTCACTGATATGTGTAGTATGCAAAGTCATGGAGAAGATTATCAGGAGAAGAGTGGTGGAACACCTAGAAAGGAATAAGCTTATCAACAGCCAACACGGTTTCTGGGACGGGAAATCTTGTGTTACAAACCTACTGGAGTTCTATGATAGGGTGACAGCAGTAAGACAAGAGAGGGGTGGGTAGATTGCATTTTCTTGGACTGTAAGAAGGCGTTTGACAGTTCCACACAAGAGATTAGTGCAAAAACTGGAGGACCAGGCAGGGATGACGGGGAAGGCACTACAATGGATCAGGGAATACTTGTCAGGAAGACAACAGCGAGTCATGGTACGTGGCGAGGTGTCAGAGTGGGCGCCTGTGACGAGTGGGGTTCCATAGGGGTTAGTCCTAGGACCAGTGCTGTTTCTGGAATTTGTGAACGACATGAAGGAAGGAATAGACTCGAAGTGTCCCTGTTTGCAGATGATGTGAAGTTGATGAGAAGAAATCAATCGGACGAGAACCAGACAGAACTACAAAGGGATCTGGACAGGCTGCAGGCCTGGTTCAGCATTTGGCTCCTGGAGTTCAACCCCACCAAGCAAAGTCATGAAGATTGGGGAATGGCAAAGAAGACCGCAGACGGAGTACAGTCTAGGGGGCCAGAGACTACAAACCTCACTCAAGGAGAAAGATCTTGGGGCGAGTATAACACCAGGCACATCTCCTGAGGCGCACATTAACCAAATAACTGCTGCAGCATATGGGCGCCTAGCAAACCTAAGAACAGCATTCCGCCATCTTAATAAGGAATCGTTCAGGACCCTGTACACTGTGTACGTTAGGCCCGTATTGGAGTATGTGGCACCACTCTAGAACCCACACCTAGCCAAGCACGTAAAGATACTAGAGAAAGTGCTAAGATTTGCAACAAGATTAGTCCCAGAGCTAAGAGGTATGTCCTACGAGGAGAGATTAAGGGAAATCGACCTGACAACACTGAGGACAGGAGAGATAGGGGATGACATGATAACGACATATAAAATACTGAGAGGAATTGACAAGGTGGACAGAGACAAAAATGTTCCAGAGATGGGACACAGCAACAAGGGGACACGGTTGGAAGCTGAAGACTCAGATAAATCACAGGGATGTTAAGAAGTATTTCTTCAGTTACAGGGTAGTCAGGAAGTAGAATAGTTTAAGAAGCGATGTAGTGGAGGCAGGAGCCATTCATAGCTTTAAGCAGAGGTATGATAAAGCTCATAGTGCAGGGAAAGTGACCCAGTAGCGGCCAGTGAAGAGGTGGGGCCAGGAGCTATGAATCGACCCCTGCAACCACAACTAGGTGAGTGTACACATACATACACACAGGGCGGTCACACATTTCCCTTGTTCCCACTATATTACTATCACATGGAATAGTGTAGTCGCACACTCTGGGTGTTCCACTTTGTAACACTGATATAGAACAGCGTTGCGACACATCTTCGCAAGTGTTCCAACCATATATCCACCAAATAATGGTCATCACATGTGGATATTCGTACCATTAACTATGATGCAGAAATGTGTAGCAGCACACTGTAGGTGTTCACACAACGTAACAACCATACGAAGTAGTGCAACCACTCACTAGGGATATAATTAAGAGTATTAAAAAAAGTTTTGTCGAGCAGGTCAAGGAATCCCTTAGATACCACTGCCTCCACCACATCTCCCAAGATTGATGTCTTTATTACCTGGTATAATGATGAGTCCCAGTGAGAGCTGGCTACCTGTAAATAACTTGATAATGGGCGTACTAGGAGTGCATTAGCCGCCAGGGAGTCACGTGCAGATATTTATCAGCTTTTGATGGGGTAGGAAAGGCTTTAAACAGCCGCTGGCCACCAGGAAACTGCTAAGTGGCCCTGCTTCAACTTAAGGACTACGCTGGCCACCAGGAAACTGCTAAGTGGCCCTGCTTCAACTTAAGGACTAGGATGACCACCAGAAAACTTCTAAGTGGCCCTGCTTCAACTTAAGGACTACGCTGGCCACCAGGAAACTGCTAAGTGGCCCTGCTTCAACTTAAGGACTACGTTGACCACCAGGAAACTGCTAGATGACCCTGCTTCAACTTAAGGACTACGTTGGCCACCAGGAAACTGCTAAGTGGCCCTGCTTCAACTTAAGGACTACGCTGGCCACCAGGAAGATGCCAGGTGACTTTAACTTTAAGATGCTGCTGGGTACTGAGGAGCTGCCAGGTGACCCTGCCTAAGTTCTCTTCAATGCATTAAATTGGTAGTGACCTTCCCGGTTCTCACCTCTACACGCAATAGAGCCAACAGCGGTCATTTGACCATTGGGCATTTCATTACTAGGCATATCACTGTACATTTGTTCACTTGATATGTGACAGCTAAGCAGTGATCACTTGATCACTGAACATTGATCACTGAACATTGATCACTGAACATTGATCACTGGGCCACCGTAAAAACTGAAACGTTATTTTTAACCGCCACACATTTTATCATTATATTATTTAATTCCTCGCATGCAAATACACTGTAACTTTGCTAGATTAAATCATATTTATTACATGATGTCTCTTAGACCCCAGGGAATATATATATATATATATATATATATATATATATATATATATATATATATATATATATATATATATATATATATATATACAAGATGCAAAATAACCATGGGGGAGTTGATACCTCTAGGACTTTCTTGTTGCCATCAACACATCTTACAAGGAACCCCCTTGCTGGTTCAGAGGTTGGAGGAAGGTGGGAAAGGAGATTTTGAAAAATACCGGCTTGAGCACCCAACAGGCAAGTGTGAGCTTGTTTGACCAGAGTGGAGGCATGTTATTTTGGAAATTTAATTTTCTGTTCATGAAGGGATTTAGGGGCACCAGTTACCTGGATCTGTATCTCAGAGTTGGGAGGTACGGTGCCTGCACTTGAAAGGAGCGGCGGGGATGTTGCACTTTGGAGGGTTATTTGAACTGTGATGGTTACTAACTTCTGTCTAGACAGCTATTGACTGAATGATGGAAAATGTGCTTTCATCTTTGGAACGCCCTACTTTGGTGGGAGACGGTAGGCGACACTTAGCACTTACCCACGCTCATGTCTGTCACTTCTTTCCCATGTCCCATATGAACTGCCTCACCCATTGCTTATCCAACTGCCTTAAAGTAAGAACACTTAGACATAACACCACCTCCGACTAACCTACTGAGGAAACGCGCACACATCATACCGACGATTCGTAGCCAATAATTTCACCGCTTCTGTACAGCAACACATTAAACACCTTTTGCTGTGGCCTGCCGCGGCTCAACCACACACACAAAAACGCTTCTCAAATTGCCAGACAGCAAACATCTGCTCCCAAGACGTAATCGCCGGGAACTAGTCAGGACTGGACTTACTGGGTTACAGCCATAGGTCATTTAAGATACGTATCTGGTCGCTGGTTACTGACGAAGACCATACATAAATGTATTCTTAGATATGCAAAAATATACAAAAAAAAAACAAGTGAAAATGGTATGGAAATAAGCCACGAAGGGTAAAGAGGGTATTTAGTGGTTTATTTGCATAGAATGATAAATGGAGTCAAAACACAGAGTCTGACGGATAAGAAGGCGGTCGTTCTGCAGTTGTGTGCATTTAGGTCATCTGCTTCCTTAGTCATACCGCCTTACCGCGATTACATTATAATTAAGAGGGAAGCGCTAAACATGTAGAGGTCATACAACATCTAGGGTATGGAAGGTAATTAGGTACAGTGTAAGAGAAGGATAAGTCCAATTTCTTGGATCAGGAACCTCTCTGAACGGGTCATCTTATGATGACTTGTGTCAAGTTTGTTGCTTAACTAATGGGGGTTTAAAAGCTTATCGGCTAAGCAAGGATCATTAAGTCTGCATGTCACCTGTTCACCACCAGCCAAGAATGCCTTAATTCCTAAAATCGGGATTAAAGTAAACTCTCAACAGTATATTCACTGACAGTCATACACCTCTCTCTATATAATCCTTTTCGTGTCAAGTGATTTCCTCCTGACGAATAAACTAGCAACACGCCTGGAGTAGCGAGGTTGTGGTTGCTCACTGTCCTGCCAGTGTGGGGTAGAGGCAGGACAATGTCAACTAGTTTTTCTCAGATTAATATATTCCGCCGACCTCAGCTCTCCCATGGTCATGAGACTGACCTAACTTCCCACCAGCAGGTTAATGGGGTAACACGCATGCAGGCTCACCATTCCCATCTCCAGGTTATTGTTTTTTTTTCATCATTTATCATCAGTAGAGTTCACCTAAGACCCCCAAGACACAGGAGAGTATCTCATACACTTTTTCTGTTGCAAATTCGCATTCACTAATTCCAGGATATGTGGGATTTATAAGAAATTTGCATTTGCAGATTGTTCCACAAGATACGACTCCAAACAGTTGACCAAAACCCAAGTACGTATTTACAGCTAGTTAAACAAAGGTACCAACAGGTGTTAGAAGGCTTCCCCATACGTTTCACTCTACCTAAGATATGATGCACCGCAACTGACCAACACGCAGTTACCTATTTACTGCTAGGTGAACACAGTAATCAGATGAAAAAAGAATATAATGTAATGTAATGTAATGAATATAATGTAATGTAACTAACACCAGTCGAGTACAACTCAGTGACTTATTTACTTACAGGCTAGCAGTAACAGCCTGGTTGATCAGGCCCTGATCCACCGGGAGGCCTGGTCGTGGACCGGGCCGCGGAGGCGTTGATCCCCGGAATACCCTCCAGGTAGACTGTTAAGTGAACATAGGCAGCAGACGTAAGGAAGCTTGTCTATATGTCCCACCTTAACTATGCAGTAGTATGTTCCTAGAAGAATGAGACACTTGTGCAACATTTCTCGAGCCAGTGACTTCTTCAGTTCAATACAGATAAGAACGTTGGAAGATGAGGATGAGTTTGAGGTAATCAGTCCCTCAGCCTGGATACGATGTGTTTAGTCCATCATTCTTGAGAAAAGTGTAGTATTTACATCATGTTGGTAAAGGCAGGGTGGGGAGGGGGGGGCGTGGCTCCTCTGCCAACTTGACTTCCCAGGTCTCCTCCACTGCCTGCTGGCCAGGTCGAGGCAGCCGGGGAAAGGCAGGTAAACAAGGTCGAGGAGCCGGTCTGGCCAGAGCTGAGACGCCCGGAGTGGAACTGCCCACTAATACCTGACGAATGATAATAATAATCACAGCTGATGATGAATGGTTCTCTTACAGCTAATAAACATTTTGTGGGTGTTCTCGCTGAGGTGGGCTTGAAAAGGGAGAGTTTTTGGCACCAGAACCCCGTCTCTTAACCTTCCAATGACTTCTGGCGTTCTCTAACGCCTTTGATTCTCTCACTTCACAAACTATGTACGGAGACTACCTCTATTATCTGCGTTCTTGGTGCATTTCACTTTTCAATCTCTTACACTCAAAATATAATTTCTGATGTCCGTATGACTTTGGATTTAACTTGTACGAGTGTATCCTCATTTTGGTCGATTTAGTGTCAGCGTATGTCTCTTAATCCTTTTTTATACCCAAAATTATCTCGATCATTATAAATGTATCTTCTGTGTGTCTGCATTTTAAGTTAGGTGTGTGTGTGTGTGTGTGTGTGTGTGTGTGTGTGTGTGTGTGTGTGTTTTAAAAATTTTTCTTAGTCTCCTAACTCGTGAACATCGCAATCAAAGGATTTAAAAAAAGTATTGCAGACTGAAGACCAAAGATGTGTGGGCTTCAAAAAATGGACACAGACTCCGTCACCCATAAACACGTGAAAACACATTAGATTCGACACTCGCGGGTTCAGAGGAAGAACCTTAACCCGATATATGAGGGAAAACTTTGACCTCGACATTCCCTGGTCCAGAAGACGACAACCCTGACATTCGCAGGTTCAGAGGAAGAACTCAACATTCGGGTGTTCAGAGGAAGAACGCTGACATCAACAATTAGTGACACGTGTGAATGAAGCCAAAATTGGTAATCAGTACGTTACTAAGCAGTGTTCTTGTTTATCAGTTTCGTACTCCAAGTACAGAGACATCAGTTACCACTGAAAATTTATTTGTAGAAACAAGTTATCAATGGAATTGTAAATACAGTTCAAGATACATAGTAGAAATATTTATATACAGCCGAAGATGAGGGTATAAGACAGCAATAACAACAGTGATAGATAAAAGTATAGAAAGAATTTCCAATACGGTTGAGGATACAGATTTAAAAATCTATAAATACAATTGAAAATGCTAAAGATATAAACATTTATGAAAACATTGCAAAAATACTTATATTTACAGTATAAAATGCAGATGAAGGGGCGACTTAATTAGGCCATTATTAATGAAGTAAACCGAAATCGTATCTGGCAAAATACAAGTTTCTCTGGATGATCGACAGAGCTTTGGCTGCGTGACTATTACCTGAGGTAATAATACAGGCTTGAAATTTCCAGCTCTAGTAATAATAGATAGGGTGGACCAGTGTGAGGCTGCTGATAGCAGTGATGATTGTGGTGGTGGTAATGGCAGTGGTGGCGGTGGCGGCTGCAGTGGCAGTGCTGGTGGCAGAGTGACCCTGGTTATGTGTGTTGGCGAGTGTACCACAATAAACCCGTCCACCTCCACTACCCAGAAAGTCACTCTCCTGCTATGGACGCCTTACAAGTCACTCTTAATTACCTACTTAAAACAATTTTGTTTTTATACATATAAGAACACACACACACACACACACAAACACTAACAATAGAGCATTAAAATCATATCCTTTTAATCCAACATATACGAATGGCCTTAAGAAGCGACCAGAAGTCATTATTAAAAGGCCATGTTAAATGCAATTGTTCTGTGTTCTTAATGAGCTTTGACTTATTATTTATAGTGACTTATGATGCTTGGCCCCACTGAAGTGAAGAACTTTTTTTTTTTTTCAAAAAGGTTAGGCTTGTCCTAAATAGTGGAAGAGTGATTTTTGTTTGTTCATTAGAGTGGAAAAGAGCTTTTTTATGTATAAGACAGCGGAAGAGAACCTTTTGTTGGAACCAGAAAGTGAAAAACAACTTCCTCTGGAAGTTCACTTACATCTGACATTGGAAGTGAGCTTCTTGCTTGTTTCATACAATGGAAAAAGAACTTCTTGCTTGTAGTGAAGTGTGGAAGAGAACTGCTTTCCTGTTGCTGGTAGTGATTTCTTGTTTGTTGCAGATAGTGCAAGACAGCTACTTGTTTGTTGCAGGTAGTGCAAGACAGCTACTTGTTTGTTGCAGGTAGTGCAAGACAGCTACTTGTTTGTTTAGAGGAATGGAAGAGAACTTCTTGTTTGCTTCAAATAGTGGAAAAACTCAGTTTGTTCCAGATAGTTAAAAAAAATTTCCCATTTGTTCCATACAGTGGAAGAAAACTTGTTCCATACAGTGGAAGAAAACTTGTTCCATAGTGTGGAAAGAAACTTGTTGTTTGTTCCATATATTGGAAGGAAACTTCTTGTCTGATGCATGCAGTGGAAAGGAGTTTTTTTCTTGTTCAATACAGTGGAAGAGAATTTGTTGCACGTAGTGCAGGATAATTTATTGTTTGTTCCATGCAGAAGCTGAGAACTTCTTGTTTGCTCCAGATAGCGAAACACCGGTGTTCGTTCTAAAGATGCAAAGATGCAGATGTTTCTGGAACAGTCAGAGACTTCTGCTCGCATGCTACGAGCAGTGATGAATCATGGTGCGTGTTTTATTAAACTGGTGGTAAATAATGATTCCAGTCAGTGAGGTGTGTGTGTTTGTGTGTAAATATATGAACTGGGTTTTCAGAAGAGTGGAATATGTGTTTTATGTTTGCTTGCGAAAATAATATATATATATATATATATATATATATATATATATATATATATATATATATATATATATATATATATATATATATTTGGGGCTACAAGCTATGGGTCTGAGGGATCGGTTGCAGGCTGTGAAGCATAACTGATGGAGGCGATAATGGTGGTGAATTAGTGACGGGGTGGTGAGGATCGTGAGCTAGCGTATGTGGTGGTGGGGATCGTGAGCTAGAGTTATGGTGGTGGTGATCGTGAGCTAGCGTTATGGTGGTGCTGATCGTGATCTAGCGTTGTGGTGGTGGGGACCGTGAGCTAGCGTTGTGGTGGTGGGAACAGGGAGGAATAGGGTGGTGGTAGCGGTTAGGGAACGCCACCAGGGATGGTGGTGGCGGCTAATGGACCACCATCAGGGGTGGTGGTAGAATCTATGAAAACACCACCAGGAGTAGGGGTACAGGATATGGAATAACCATCATGTGTGGTAGTGGGAACTGGAATATCAATACCAGGAGTGCATCAGGGGGCTAGGAGAGCATCACCAGGGAGGGTGGAACTGGGGTCAACTTGAAACCCAAGTTTTGCAAGTTTTTTTCCGTTGTAAAAACCAGGCGAAGGTGAAGGACAGAAGGAAGGCTGCTTGATGCTATCTGCTGTGTGCGCTGAGTAAGTTATGGATTTATTCGACTCACATAAAACCAACCACAAATTCTGTGGTCATCTTTACCAGCTGTAAGGAAGGAAACCAGAGCCATCTAGTGGTGGCATAGAGCTTCAGAATGCTTCAGCACATCTGTGGTAATTGCTCCAGTGAATCATATTCTCTCTCAGGCCATCAGATTGCAAATATCCCATTCTAATGATTTTGAATATTTACTCAATGATTATATATATATATATATATATATATATATATATATATATATATATATATATATATATATATATATATATACAAAATCGTGTAAAACCAAATGTTATAATGGGATATATGCAATCTAATGGCCTGAGAGAGAATGTGATTCACTGGAACAATTACCACCGACGAAGTAATGGAACTATATATATTTTACATAGTGATTGTCTTGCCTTTGTTCATAGCACAAATTAGTACTGCAGACCTGCAACACAAGTACTGGAATTAGTGACATGAACGCTTACCTCTCCACTGATCACTGTCTTCACAGAGAGGGTGGAGTGCCGTGGTCCTGGTGAAGGGCTTTTGATCTGAGGAATTTTAGTTACATATCGCTTTCTTTCATTCCCGCTGCGAAACACTTATTGGTTTAGCGCTTCTCCATGCATATTATTATTCAAAGATCACCTTTCATTAAAGAAAAAAAAAAGACACAATACCGTGACTAGGACAATACACAAATAACCCGTACATAGGAGAGAGAACAAAGCTTATGACGACGTTACGGTCCGTGACTTGTGAAGGGTCCAAGACGGACCGAAACGTCATCTTTCATTTCTTGTCAACGATACGGATTTTGCACGTTCGTACACCGAATAACATTATCTCACGAGGTGAAGGACTCTCCTGTGAAAAGCAATTACCCATTAGGAAGACCTGAATATGAGATCTAGTGCAAACATAAGCCCAGCGGTTAAACACGTGAGTAAGGAGAGCTGGTGTTCTAGAGGCCAGCCTGTCCCCTCACCCAGAACTGTCTCGTGTTACTCAGTAGATCTTTATACTGAGGTTACCACGCCTTTCCCCACCCAACCTTGTCCTCAGTAGTCTACTGTGGCAGCTCCACGGTTCCTCACCTCCCCATAATCACGTATCAAGTAGGAGGGTAAACATTTATATATATATATATATATATATATATATATATATATATATATATATATATATATATATATATATATATATATATATATATATATATATATATATATATATAGGCCATACTAGAGAGTGTATTTAATCTTTCCCTTGACGATGGACAGTGAAAAGCCTACACCTCATGGAGAATATACCATGTTGGAATAAAACTTTACGCTTCATGGAATATATATACCTTGTGGGAATAAGAATAAAAGTGTACATATCATGGGGTATATACCTCGTGGAAATGTATTATTATTATTATTATTATTATTAAAGATTCGCGGGTATTCTCCCGGCCCGGGCCTTTTCCAAGTGGTGGCCCGGCCTTGGCTCCCTCTTTAGGGAGTGTCTGAGACCTAAGTCTCCCATGGGAGGAGGCACAAGTACCTCCTCATCTTTGGGACCAATTGTCCCCAGGCCTAGCCACAAGCTAGGCCTCTCTTTCTGCCATCCCCGCCCCAAGGAGGCTAATGGGAATGACAGTCTTGTGAGATGCAAGCTCTGGCTCAGGCACCTACCCTGCCCTAGAAGGGCTGGGCATGGTGTCGATCTCGTGGAAATGTTTTTTTTTTTTTTTTATTATTATTATTCGCCGGTATTCTCCCGGCCCGGGTCTTTTCCAAGTAGTGGTGACCCGGCCTTGGCTCCCTATCTGAGGAGTATCCAGAGACCTAAGTGTCCCATGGGAGGAGGTACAACTACCCCCTCATCTTTGAGACCAACTGTCCCCAGGCCTAGCCACATCCCCCGCCCTCACGAGGCTCGTAGGGAGAAGCTAGGCCTCTGGTCTGCCATCTACCCCGCCTCAAAGGGGCTCGTGGGGATGGCAGTCTTATGAGCTGCAGGTGGTAGCAAGCTCAGGCCTTCGTGGATTATTATTATTATTAAAGATTAGCCGGTATACTCCCGGCCCGGGCCTTTTCCAAGTGGTGGCCCGGCCTTGGCTCCATCTTGAGGGAGTGTCCGAGACCGAAGTCTCTCATGGGAGGAGATACAAGTACCTCCTCATCTTTGGGACCAACTGTCCCCAGGCCTAGCCACAAGCTAGGCCTCTCTGGTCTACCATCCCCGCCCCAAGGAGGCAAATGAGAATGACAGTCTTATGAGCTAAAGGCTCGGGCTCAGGCGTGGATTATTATTATTAAAGATTAGCCGGTATTCTCCCGGCCCGGGCCTTTTTCAAGTGGTGGCCCGGCCTTGGCTCCCTCTTTAGGGAGTGTCTGAGACCTAAGTCTCCCATGGGAGGAGGCACAAGTACCTCCTCATCTTTGGGACCAACTGTCCCCAGGCCTAGCCACAAGCTAGGCCTCTCTGGTCTGCCATCCCCGCCCCAAGGGGGCAAATGGGAATGACAGTCTTATGAGCTAAAGGCTCGGGCTCAGGCACCTACCCTACCCTAGAAGGGTTAGGCATGGTATCGATCGTCAGGCGTGGATTATTATTATTATTAAAGATTAGCCGGTATTCTCCCGGCCCGGGCCTTTTCCAAGTGGTGGCCCGGCCTTGGCTCCCTCTTTAGGGAGTGTCTGAGACCTAAGTCTCCCATGGGAGGAGGCACAAGTACCTCCTCATCTTTGGGACCAACTGTCCCCAGGCCTAGCCACAAGCTAGGCCTCTCTGGTCTGCCATCCCCGCCCTAAAGGGGCAAATGGGAATGACAGTCTTATGAGCTAAAGGCTCGGGCTCAGGCACCTACCCTACCCTAGAAGGGTTAGGCATGGTATCGATGGTCAGGCGTGGATTATTATTATTATTATTAAATATTAGCCGGTATTCTCCCGGCCCGGGCCTTTTCCAAGTGGTGGCCCGGCCTTGGCTCCCTCTTTAGGGAGTGTCTGAGACCTAAGTCTCCCATGGGAGGAGGCACAAGTACCTCCTCATCTTTGGGACCAACTGTCCCCAGGCCTAGCCACAAGCTAGGCCTCTCTGGTCTGCCATCCCCGCCACAAGGGGGCAAATGGGAATGACAGTCTTATGAGCTAAAGGCTCGGGCTCAGGCACCTACCCTACCCTAGAAGGGTTAGGCATGGTGTCGATGGTCAGGCGTGGATGTCCAGTGTAAACAATAGTGGAACCTGAAAAATCGAACTGCTCCCAACACGACAAATTATGTAAGTGTATTTTTGTAAGTGCTTTTATAAGTGTATTATTTTTCTTATCTCCTTAATCATTTCTTTTAATTTGGTGTTTTTTTAAATTGCATTTAGCAAAATAATTTAGTTGTGCCCTTATTTATACTGAATTACGATTTGCTGGAACCACTTCACCCTGTGATAAACACTTCATTCTGATAATTCTGAATAAATATTTTTATTTGAGATTATTCATATCATTAGTAAACAGTTGTTCATTCTACCGATGAAACGATAGAATTTCCTTCTGTATAAAACAGCGTTTGCCAGAGTATAGTCCCTTTAAAAGAATCCAAATATTGCCTATTTGTTGTAATGTTAACCTAGAGTATCTATAAAAAATAGAATTAAAATTTCGGTATGTGTCAGAAAAAAGTATATTATTCCGACAAATGGGGACATAAGACACATGTGTAGTCCTTTATGAAACTTTAATGAATATACATTTCCCAGACTTGAAGCTGGTTGGCGAAACGTGTCTTCAATAAAATTTCCTGAATGTTGCACATCATATGTCTTATTGACTCAGTTACATAATAGTTAAGAAAACTGTCTTTAATAGAATAATAAACGCAATAAAACTGTGGCTGAAACAATTCACAATAACCAGCAAATTCGAGAAATGTAGACAACGTATGAATCCATGACCTAATAATGATCCAGGATGGACGAAACATCAACTAGTTTCCATTTCCGGTCGAAAGGTTAACTGTGATCTGTCTATAAGAGCATAACTAGAGATCCCAGGTAGCAACGATTACTAACACAAATAAAAAAATTATTATGATACCACAAGGAGAAAAATAGTTTACTCAGAGCAGCAAAAAAATAATTTTCCAGTATATGTAAATAACTCAAACTTAGAAAAGTAAACAGCATCTGGAAATCTCTTTCCGTTGCTGGTATTTAGGAATTGTTCTGGCCACGGTATTGTGAATTTGAATTCTCTCTCGTAATTATGTCTTTCTCTCTTATCCAGCACTATAGTGACAGTGTAACAGTATATTGTTCTATCCAGCACTATAGTGACAGTGTAACAGTATATTGTTCTATCCAGCACTATAGTGACAGTGTAACAGTATATTGTTCTATCCAGCACTATAGTGACAGTGTAACAGAATATTGTTCTATCCAGCACTATAGTGACAGTGTAACAGAATATTGTTCTATCCAGCACTATAGTGACAGTGTAACAGCATATTGTTCTATCCAGCACTATAGTGACAGTGTAACAGCATATTGTTCTATCCAGCACTATAGTGACAGTGTAACAGCATATTGTTCTATCCAGCACTATAGTGACAGTGTAACAGAATATTGTTCTATCCAGCACTATAGTGACAGTGTAACAGCATATTGTTCTATCCAGCACTATAGTGACAGTGTAACAGTATATTGTTCTATCCAGCACTATAGTGACAGTGTAACAGCATATTGTTCTATCCAGCACTATAGTGATAGTGTAACAGTATATTGTTCTATCCAGCACTATAGTGACAGTGTAACAGTATACAGAATTGTCCAACACTATAATGAAAGTGTAACAGTATACTGTATCCTAGAAAATGACTGTGTAACAGAATGCTGCTTTCTCCAACACTGTAATGACAATGTAACAGTATACTGTTTTATACAAGACTATAATGACCTGGTAACAGTATACTGTTTTAAGGAGTCAAACTCGTTATAAACGACTTTTGTAATTTTTATCAACACTTTGTAAGGAGAAACACTTGGTCATTGCTCTCAGAAAAGTCCATCTTTGCTGAATGTCAAGTCTCCGAGCAAAAATACTGTGGATTTGTAAATGCATTTCACGAAGCGCTAGACCTATTTTGGCCATTCAGTGCTAAGTATAGTGAAGGCTCGATCCTCCGTCAGCTATTCACCTCCCGATGTCTACCAAGGCTGTGGGTGATCCCCAGAAATTTACGGAAAGCAGAATCTATGTGGCAATGAATTTTAGGGTGTTTGTACAGCGGTAGGAAGACTGTGATCAGACGACAGCCGAGCCTGAGTTATTGCCCGGCTATAAAACATTATCATATTTTACCGAGGAAGTATGTAAGTAAGAGAATACCTTGTGAAATTTATGTAGATAAAAAATCTTTCTATATTTTATTGTGCTTGGAATATAAATTGCTAAACAAGTTTGGCCAGTGAGGATGCCTGTGTGTGTGTGTGTGTGTGTGTGTGTGTGTGTGTGTGTGTGTGTGTGTGTGTGTGTGTGTGTGTGTGTGTGTGTGTGTGTGTGTGAAAGCTCTACAAATTAAGAACTGGATAATAAAAGCCAGCTAGTGTGTGCTTAAACGATTGTCAAGCTACGTAACTTAATTTCTTGACAAGTTTTGATTTTGTTCAGATACTGTGTGGCTCAACTAATAATAATTTTAATAATGCTTCTAAGCAATAAAAATATTCTTAGAATTTTCAGCTATTGCAATATTCTTTCTTTTATGTTACAAAAGATATGCTGAGAGTTGCAACTAGTTGCAACACTGGCATTTTTTCTTGGGTTATTATATGTAAACGGGAAAAATTTTCAGGATGGTTGTTTAATATGATTGTAGAGAGGAAGTTTTAGAAGTGAATGAACCGAATGTAAAGTAGGTATCGTCAATTCTACTTTTTGCAAATGGAACTATTGAGAGTTTGCAAAAGTTGGCGGATGTGTTTGGAAAGTAATGTGCAAAATAAAGGAAGTTGACAGTAGAAAACTAGAGAATCAGCGATTGAGTGTTATGATGGAATGAAGGAGAATGAAAAAAAAGTGATTGAATTTAGATACTAAGGAGTATATTTGCAAGATAATTTGTATTTCAGAATAGATAAGGCAAAAAAAAAAAAAAAAAAAAAAAAAACGAGAGAAGGATTGAGGAAAGTTGAATATTGCAACTATGTGTCTGGAAGCACTAGTTATGTTGTGCCTGAGATCTGTGTTTGGTGTGAATATCACATAGAAAATAACGAAAGAAATTAGGTGACTGTAATATTTTTCTTCAAGACATAAGTATTAATTGGTAGGATATCATTTATATCTTTTTGTGTGAAGACTGACAAGAAATATCTATTAAAAAAAAGAGCACATTTCTTGTTCATTATCAGTAAGGTGTCTAGGCCTAGTGACACTGGTAGCATGGAGATGTAAATCAGAGTGGAAGTGGGATTGTAAAAGGAGAGAGCACCACAACTAGAAAAGGGCTTGATTCAACGGACACGTGTAAGTTATGTATCCTAATCTTGAATCATAACTCCAAAGTCGTTGGTATTTTTTCGTTAGGGAAAAAAAACTCTTAGGTTAAGTTAGTCAGGAAACAGGATAAGTGTTTCCTGATGTGGGTCTTAGTCATATGATAACCCGCAGCTGGAGCTTTTGGTCTTCAGCTAGCTTATAATTATAACCAATAGAAAAACTCTGACAAGGATCTTCGTCTTAAGATGACTGGTTCGCTGGAGACTTGTGAAGAAGGGGAAGCCTATATGTTAACTTTATGGTGAACCACAGCAGTAGTAACCTATGACTTATCGGTGCTGGACTCTGATGCCAACTTTATACTTTATGTATGACGTGACTCTCACCTTGTACCTGGTGTCTCATGGAATGACTCACGCCTCGTACCCGAGAAAGGCAATGACCCAAGTGTCCCCCTCTCCTCCCCCCATCTCTCCTAGCAACCCTTACACCTACCTCCTGGAACGTCCTCCTCCCGCTCCGCAGTTCCCTCCTATCCATACTCCACTTCTTCCCCGGCTTGACCCATCATCCAGCAGACACGGAGGAACGCTAAGACTGTGGCTACCCAGAATGAATGAAAAGGTGTGGCCATAGTTATCTTGACAGCACTCCTTTCATTCCCCCCAAAATTGTTAAATGTCAAATACGATATAAAACTACAACAGTAAACCATTAATGTAAGGTTTATATTGTAAAATTATTGTTGTTTAAAAAATCAAGTGCCATTTGAAAGGAATTTCAACAGGAAATTTGCATGCTGTTTTCCCGTACATTCTTTTATTTCCTTCTAGAGGGAACTGGCTGAATCTCTGGTTCTTCTTCCTCATCGACACCATGCCTAACCCTTCTAGGGTAGGGTAGGTGCCTGAGCCCGAGCCTTTAGCTCATAAGACTGTCATTCCCATTAGCCCCCTTGGGGCGGGGATGGCAGACCAGAGAGGCCTAGCTTGTGGCTAGGCCTGGGGACAGTTGGTCCCAAAGATGAGGAGGTACTTGTGCCTCCTCCCATGGGAGACTTAGGTCTCAGACACTCCCTAAAGAGGGAGCCAAGGCCGGGCCACCACTTGGAAAAGGCCCGGGCCGGGAGAATACCGGCGAATCTTTAATAATAATAATAATAATCTTCTTCCTGACAACAAAGCCTCGTAATAACAGAAACTTGCCTCTGGGATTACTGATGTAATATTGAGTTTCGTAATTTTTTCCCTTTCAGCTGCGGTTCAGTAATTTTATTATAAATAATTTTCCCATCTCAATGATCTCATATTTCTTTTCGTAATTTATACGTCTGGGATTCATTCCCTTAAGGCTAGCATATACAGAATTAAAGTCCTGAGCCAAGATTCATGGTAGGGATGTAGTGTGTATGGACCTGTTCAACGACACAACAGCCGACTCGGAGAGAGAGAGAGTGAGAGAGAGAGAGAGAGAGAGAGAGAGAGAGAGAGAGAGAGAGAGAGAGAGAGAGAGAGAGAGAGAGAGAGAGAGAGAGAGAGAGAGAGAGAGAGAGAGAGAGAGAGAGAGTTTTTCAAAGTGAACCAGGTTATGGGATGACCTTGGTCATCCTGTTTTTATCTTTTCCTCTTTAATCCTAACGTAAATCTTTACTCCAGTTTTGTTTAAATAACTTTTCCAGTGTGTTGTTAAATGGATTACACCTCAGAATGCAAGTAGCTTTACTTGACCATTGCCGCCTCCACAAACCCCACTACTGTGACCTTTCTTCTTGTCATCACCATGTTTCTACTCGTCATTGTTTGATACTATTCCTGGATAGACCAAAATGTCATTAATTTTTCGTTTCCAATTTGTGGGTCTGCGATTAAATTTTTTTCAGCTTTCGTCTCTACTTCTGCCTTTAAATTTTCTACTGCAACTTGTGGGCTAGTCTCTACCGATATTTTTTTTTACATATTTCTTATCTCCTATCCTAGTTTTGCAAATTTAGATTACCAGCAAGTTGTTGATGTACCCTCATTGCTGCCGCAGCATTCACCCCACATTCCTAGTGAGGAGTCAGTGCACTCCCATTCCTTATGCAGTATCCTCCTTATAATCCAAGAGAGGAGTCGATGTCCTACTCTTTTTGGCAGAGCAACATATTTCAACCAGCAGGTGTTCCCATTAATGAATTAAATTCTTGAGAAGTCGTGCATGTCCCTTAACGCCTTTGCCCCTCAGTTATTCAGGGTATGAAGAGAATGTCTTAATAGCGCATATATGTATATTATTATCTTTTGTTAAAGGATATGTGATCGTTTATTGGAATCCCCTTCAAGTGGTTGCCTGAATAGTTTTTCCTTCTTCTTTCCAGAATTTCGGCTATGACCTGAGAACACCTCATCCGATAGACTTCAGATTATGTGCAGGCGCCCTGGTCAGCTTTACACAGACCACTCCCGGATGTGGTTTCCGAGCGATGACTTCAGAAAGCCTCTTTTGATCGCCTTCAAATTTTCATGACCGGTGTGTCCAACTTCAAGAAGGTTGGGAATGTTATTAGTGTGCTGTCAACTTTGTTTTTTTAAATAATGAAGTACTTTTTTTTCTGTGAAATATCGTGAGATTGCCTCTTCTGAATGATTGGGTGGCTGATGTATCCTGCAGACAGGTTATTATTCCATTAAGTTCATACTTCGCAAATGAAAACTCACTAATTTCCTAACATAGTTAATAAACTTGGAATTGTTGAATTTCAAGCAATAAGTGGAGAATGCTTCTACTTATCGGCTTCAAACTGTCAGCGATGATGACCTTTGTTCAGTGAGATGCTCGTGTTGATTTTGAGTTGATTTCCATTCCCTATCACACACTGCTTCTCCTAAGCAGCTTTAAATTCGAAACACTGGTAAAAAGTTTTGATTGATTTTGGACTGTGTAGTGCCAATGTGTCAGTTCTATTGAAAATATTGGGAAAATTTAAATATTGCTTCTCATATGATAAACTGTGAATGCCCCATTCGATCAGTTTGAAACTATCAACGCTGATGACTTGATAATGCAACTTCCAAATGTCTTCAAACTTGTGTTGGTGTATTTTGAAATAGTGGCTTTTGTGAGAATACTTTCTGATGGGCCTTAAATTTTAAAAATTGTTGTATCTTACATATTGGAATTTTAAATTATTATTCAACTGTGAAGGCGTCAGTTTACCATTTTTATTAATTATATTGGGATAGTTTCCATGTGACAGAGTTCCTCTTCTGACTTCATATATTCACTGCTGATATTTAACTGCATTAGAAGCTTATAATAAACTCAGTAATATTCTATTTGCGTGCGTTAAGGTAGAGGAGTCTGGGCTTATGGGATACGAGGATATAATACCGACAAGTTGATGAGTGACAGTTGGATGTTCCTGGAGTCTACCTGGAGGGTGTTCCGGGGATCAACTCCCCCGCGGCCCAGTCCTTGCCTAGCCTTCCTGGTGGATCAACCAGGTTGTTACTGTTGGCCGCACGTAGTCCAACGAACGAACCATAGCCCAGCTGATCCGGCACGGACTTTAGGTAACTGTCCAGCTTCCTCTTGAAGACAACCAGGGGTCTATTGACGATTCACCTTATGGCTGGTGGGAGGCTGCTGAACAGTCTTGGGTCCCGGACACTTATTGTGTTTTCTCTAGTGTACTAATGTTGCACCGCGGTAGGTTTCTTCAGTTAATAGTGGCGAGGTGAAGAGCCTGCAGCCTCCAATTTATTCTCTTCTGTATTTGACTAAAGAAGCATACCACGTAGGCGAAACGTTTCAGCAACTAAAATACCCAACTGTTGTCCTTGTGTCTTACTCATCTTCTTGGATCGTTCAGCGACCAAAATTCATACAGCTATAATACCTACTGGGAAGCACTAAACCCGCAGGGGACAGGCAACGCCTGAGGAGTGGGAGGTAGCCAGGTTCAATGGAAGCCTAGGGAATCTCCAATTCCTTGGAATTGGAGCATCAAGATTTACGGTAAGGGTACATTAGTGGTAGAGTATATCGACAGTGTGTAAATAAGAAACAATGCACGTTGTGTTATTTTACTGTGACGACGTTTCGCCCACCAGGACGAAAATAAAATGTCATAATCTGCAATGTTTGTCTGAGCTTGGTAAAGGGAGACAAGGCAACACAGAATTACATGTGATATTACTTGCTATTTAAATACGACAGATACAGAAGAGCAGATAGTGGATCTGTTCTTCAGGGCTCACTAGACAGTGGTCGTGGCCTTCAGGGGTGACAAGACGGCAGTTCAGAGCCTTCAAAGAATTACAGAACGATTGTCTAGTCCTTCATTGGAGAACTAGACGGTAGTTTAACATTTTCAGGGGAACTATGCAGTGATCTAGTTTTACAGGGAGAGGGAGAGGAAGGAGAGAGGAAAGGGAGCTAGACGATAGTCGTATCATTCGGATCAGGTGTCAGCCGACAGTCAAAGCATTTAAGAGTAGGAACTAGTTGGTTGTAAAGTCTTTCAGAAGTGTCCAGACTGTTGTTGGTCCTTCGTAAGTTGGAATCAGACGGGGGTCAAGCCCTTCAAGAATAGAAACCAGACGGTGGTCAGGTTCTTCAGCAGTAGAATTCAGACGGTGAGGTCGTGGGGTGACAAGATAAACAACTCCCCGCCTGTCCATTCATTCCGGGTATCCACGATCCTAAAGTTCCTCCATGTCTCTCTGAAACCCGAGATCAAGGGAAGGAAGAAAGAAGATTATTATTATTATTATTATTATAAAAAAGAAGCGCTAAGCCACAAGGACTATACAGTGCTGCAGGGCAGGAAGGAAGTGAGGGTATCAGGTGGCAAAAGGGAGATGGATGAGTAATAGGTTAAGGAGAACAGCGGGGCAGTGGATGGTGAAAGGGTAGAGGGCAGCAAGAGATTGAGGTAGAAAGGGCTGAGGGGAGTGCGAAAGGTATCATCATCAGAGTTTGTGGAGTAAATCAGTCGTTGTCAAGAAGTCAATGAGAGAGTCAGGATTAAAGGAGGGTCCATCAGCAAGAAGGGAAGGTAAAGAGAGAGTAGTAGAGCGGAGACGACGTTGGAGGTAAATTCTGCGTGCTCGTTGATAGAGAGGGCAGTCTAACAGAATGTGGCTAATCGATATTGGAACTTGACACTGTTCACAGAGAGGAACAGGGTGCCTCTCCATGAGATACCCATGAGTAAGACGAGTGTGGCCAATGCGAAGGCGGGAGAGAGAAGAGAGAAGAAGAGAAGAGGAACGAAGGGGGAAGAGGGTGTAAGGAAGGAGCCCGAGAAGAATAGGAAAAGGAGGAAAAAATGGAGGAATCTTGTGTAGCAGATGGGAGTACATGGGACAGACAAATACCAGAGGACTTAGAAATCCACACCGTATTATGAGAGACTATAGATAATTCTGCTATCTAAGATGTGAGCCCCCTTCTTCCTCGAGATCATTTATGTACATTTAATTGTGAAGAAGACTGGACCAAGAACCGATCCCCAAGGAACTTCTCTCTTCATGGTAAGCCAGTAAAAGATCTCTTCATTGAATATCACTCTTTGTTTTCTGTCTATGATCCAGTCACTCATCCAAGAATTAGGTTCGCCTATACCATGTCCTCTTGTTTTGGCTATCAACCTTTGACGGGGAACCCTGCCAAAGAAATCCCGGAAATCTGGTCATACTGATGAGTTTTTTTTCTTCCCAGGTTGTGGATATATAATTGAGAAAATAAAGTTAGTTAGGCATGATATTTTGTTGCGGATTTCCTGCTTGTTTCCTGTTATTAAATTATTTTCCAGAAAATTAACTATTTTTCATAATAAATCTCCATTTGCTTAGCTAAAATTGACGTTTAAGTGAAGGGACGATAGTTTCCAGTCTATTAGCACCTTGACTCACAAAATTGTAATGACACGCCTGCAAACAAACCATACCACGGGCGGGGTTAGAACCCGCGGGTTGTAACCCCGTGGTATGGTTTATTGGCACCTTACCTTCGCTAGCGTGTAAGCAATTTTCTGTCTACATTCTTGCAGGTATTTCAACTGGGTCTCTTGATTTCTTCATATTCAGTTTTTTTTACAAGTATCTTATTGCGTCAAGGCTGTTACTTTCGTCAATACTTAGTTTGTCGGTATAAAAATAAATTTTGCCACCTGGGTATTGTGGTGTCATGTTCTGCTGTAACTGAATATAGATATATGCGTGTTGATAATTCAGACACTTGTGTAATACTCGGGTATCTTTTATTGTGGAAGCGTTTCGCCAACAAGTGGCTTCCTCAGTCCATACAAGTGTTGCACAGTGTCTAAATCATCTTGTCGGTTCTCTCTACCATTTACTTACAACGTCTGTTGTTTGTTATTCTGCCGTTATCACTAGTTAAACGTCCTATCGTCACTCTTACCGTTTTTCCTCTTCCCCGCTGACTCATTTCAAGAAATTCTTTGCATTACCTTTGATGCTTTGAGCAATTTATCTTTCAAATTCTTGCTAACCATTTCTGGTTTTTCTATCCTTCCTCTTTTTTTTACACAGGGTTGGAAAAGGTTAGTTTAAGGATCCCTAGCTTTATTGACAAGCTATTTACAGGTTAAGGATTCCTAAGTTCATTGCCAAGCTAAGAGCTGTTACCTACATCGGATCATTTGAAAGCATTTTTATTGTTATGAGATATACAAGTAGGGAACAGGATGAAGTTGGAGCCATCTGTGGGCCAGCATTTTCATTTGATCAACTGACTTTATCTCGTTGACATTATAATGCTGTACGAATGTGTTTCGTACTCTAGTCATCCTGGGGATAAATGATCTCAGATGAAGTGATGTTCTGGAGAAGGGTACAGCCAGAGTGAAGTTGCTGGTTTCTGCCCGTCTTGTGGTATAGAAGCTTGCTTCACGCTGTCCTCGAAGTGGGTCTAAGTGTGGGACTTTGACAATATTGGCCTTGTACATAGCAGTAAGGCCACCCACATCCCTCCTGTGTTGAAGGCTCGGCTGAAATGACAGATCTATCCAGGATTGGTCCAGGCGAGAGATGAGACGTCTTGCTCTGTCAGGAAGTCGCAGATGAGAGGAGGGGGCAGGCAGACCAAGAGATTAGTTAAAAGAGTGACTGGCTTCAAGCATGGAGTAATTCTTGCCTGTGAGTTACTATTTGGTGGAGGAGTATGTGCTTTTGTATAAACATTAATTGGTTATAATCATACCCATAATTTTGAAAGAGATGGACCGATAAGCCAACGGAAGGCCTCGGTCAGATGACCAAAAGCTCCAGTGGCGGGTCATCATATGACTAAGACCAGTGTCAGGAAACGTCCTGTTTCCTGAGAAATCATACCTAACCTAGATGGTGTATAGTGTGGGTGTTGTGGAGAGAGGGGGAATATGCTGGAGGAGTATGTGGGTGTGCATCCTGACGAGGTTGTTCACTTGTGGCTGCATGGAGAGAGAAAGAGAGAGAGAAAGAGAGAGAGAAAGAGAGAGAGAGAGAGAGAGAGAGAGAGAGAGAGAGAGAGAGAGAGAGAGAGAGAGAGAGAGAGAGAGAGAGAGAGAGAGAGAGATCAAGGACACAACTATTTAAGCACTGACACAGTTTTAAAGATGATCGTGATGAGTCATGAACCAGCTCATCATATCAGCAGGACGCACGCCGGGGGATTTTTCCCTGATGAATATATTACCAATAATAAAGCCCCATCCCAGTAATTCACCCTTGCCCCCTGTTACTCATCCTTACTCCTGTTACTGATCCTTACTCTTGTCACTTATCTTTACCCCTGTCGCTCCTCCTTACCCCTGTCACTCATCATTACCTTTGTCACTCATATTTACCCATGTCATATTTTTACTCATCCCACATCCTTACCAATGGTACCTGTGATATTCATCCCTCGCCAGTGTAAATCATCCTCACTCATATCATTCATCATTCTTGATCCACACACAAAATATTCATCCTCACTCATGATACTCATCCTTGCCCATGAAACTAATCCTCACTCGTGATACAAGTACTCATGAGTAGTCTATCCACATAATTTATATCGTGCAGCTCTCGGACTATTCTTGTAGCAAACCTTTGCCCTTTTTCCAGTTTCCAGAAATGCTTTATATGATGCAGGATCTATGCTGGTGCTGCATGATGGACCTAACATGTGTGTATGTGTACTCACCTAATTGTACTCCCTAATTGTGGTTGCAAGGGTCGAGACTCAGCTCCTGGCCCCGCCTCTTCACCGACCGCTAATAGGCCCTCTCTCCCCCTGCTCCATGAGCTTTATCATACCTCGTCTTAAAACTATGTATAGTTCCTGCCTCCACTACATCGCTTGCCAGACTATTCCACTTCCTAACTACTCTATGACTGAAGAAATACTTCCTAGCATCCCTTTGACTCATCTGAGTCTTCAGCTTCCAATTGTGACCCCTTGTGCCTGTGTCCCATCTCTGGAACATCCTGTCTCTGTCCACCTTGTCTATTCCACGCAGTATTTTGTATGTCGTTATCATGTCTCCCCTGACCTTCCTGTCCTCCAGTGTTGTCAGACCGATTTCCCTTAACCTTTCTTCATAGGACATTCCCCTTAGTTCTGGAACTATCCTTGTTGCAAACCTTTGCATTTTCTCTAATTTCCTGACGTGTTTAACCAGATGTGGGTTCCAAACTGGTGCTGCGTACATGATGGGCTTCCCACTGGGGTTTCACACTTCACTAACAAGCAACGACCATAAAAAGCATATGGTTATAAAAGTAATTAACATCTATCAAAGGATAAGGGAGGGAGAGAAGATTGTGTTACGGAGGGAATATTCCCTAGAGGTGGGCCAGGTGACCCAGCGATCCAGGATCTACCACAAGGATGGCCAGTCTACCTCCCTCACTCTAGGCGTCAGGTCCTTGGTTCGCCCCTTTACATCCTCCTCACTCTCCCTCACTCACCCCTCACACTGCCTCACCCTTGAATTACGTCTCTTACTGACACTTCCTTACCCTTGCATCCCTCACACTCACACACACTCACACACACTCACACACACACACACACACACACACACACACACATATATATATATATATACATATATATATGTATATATATATATATATATATATATATATATATATATATATATATATATATATATATATATATATATATATATATATATAATGTATGTATATAAACACAAACACCTGTCAATGTTGATAGAAAACCCACTTGTTAACAATAAAAACTTTAAATAGATTGGCTGTATATTTCGACCACCAGCTGGGTTCCTAATTTGATTATAAATGACAGCCAGCACGGATTCATGGCAAATCCTGTGTCACAAACCTACTAGAGTTTTATGACAAGGTAACTAAAGTAAGAAATGAGAGGGAGGGGTGGGTTGATTGCATTTTCTAGTTCCTCACAAGAGATTAGTACAGAAGCTAGAGGAACAGGCACGTATAACAGGGAGGGCACTGCAATGGATCAGAGAATACCTAACAGGGAGGCAACAGCGAGTCATGGTACGTGATGAGGTATCACAGTGGGCGCCAGTGACGAGCGGGGTCCCACAGGGGTCAGTCCTGGGACCAGTGCTATTCTTGGTATATGTGAACGACATGACGGAAGGGATAGACTCAGAAGTGTCCCTGTTTGCAGATGACGTGAAGTTAATGAGGAGAATTAAATCAGACGCGGACCAGACAGGTCAACAAAGAGATCTGGATAGGCTGGATGTGTGGTCCAGAAATTGGCTCCTAGAATTTAACCCCGCCAAATGCAAAGTCATGAAGATCGGAGGAGGGCAAAGAAGACCGCAGACAGAGTATAGGCTAGGAGGCCAAAGGCTGCAAACCTCACTCAAGGAGAAAGACCTAGGAGTGAGTATAATACCGATTACATCGCCAGAAGCACACATTAACCAGATAACTGCTGCGAACACGAACACCTGTCAATACAAACTTTAAACAGATTGGCTGTATATTTCGACTCCCAGCTGGGTTCCTAATTTGAGTTCACAGTAAGTAGAATCCGAGGTGGGGCGTCAAAATACGCGGCCAGTCTCTTTCAAGCAACACTACAATAATGAAAGACACTGCAAGCGGATCTAATGAGATACCTAGCAAGGGGATGAGCCAATTGGATTTAATCTACATGAACCATAAACCTTGTGTTGCCATGAGTAGGAGGAAGAGGAGACTCGTTTTAACCTCCGTGTCTAGGAACCAGCATGTGTCACTACAATAACCATGAACGTCACACAAACCTCACTCCACAACCCAATTCCTTTCCGGCTCTACGAACCTCTCTTACTACACCCCCACTGTTATACAGTTATCCAGCATTAAGAATCTCTTCAGTATATTTCCCCTTTTTTTTCAGTTCACTGAATCTCTCCTACTAGATTTCTCATGTGTTTTCCTGTCTGTCGCCACGAACTCACTGAAAATACTCCCTGTAGTCTTGGGGAAGACCATGAACTTGCTACAGGCTGGACCACCAGTATCGCTTAACGGCCACCTCTGGCACACATTGAATATAAAAAGTTGCCCATCCTGGGTAATGGGGAATACTTTAATTACAAAGATGTGTATGCGTGGGTAGAGCCTCTGATCCTGTGTCTAAGAGGAATATATATATATATATATATATATATATATATATATATATATATATATATATATATATATATAGATGGGGTCCACCTCTGGTGTAAATTGTGGGACCCATATATATATATATATATATATATATATATATATATATATATATATATATATATATATATATATATATAACTAAAGTGTAATGATCACTTTTCAGTGCAGAGTAATAACCCATAATGTACATGCATGTAGTAGTAGTAGTAGTTAATAGTTGTCAAAGGTAATTTTCAATTGACACTTGCCTTGGTCTGGTGTGTGTGTGTGTGTTTTGCCTTAAGGTATTTGTTGTTTTTCGATATCGTAACAGGTAAGAAAAGAGTTGATATCGAAAGTGGTTTAGCAACTATGTAAGATAATGGGCATCATCTTTGCAAGTTCACCCAACGGGATGAGAAGTACAGCCCAGCAGTGACTGCATGACACCATGTTTACTCACAGGATAAGAAACAATGTCTTATTCTGTCTTTATGGGGGTATGTTCTGTCACTGAGAGTTCTGCATTCGTTAAGGAACAGTTGTGAGGGAGGTGGGTAAGGAGCAGTTGGGAGGTAGGTAGGTAGAGAACAGTTGTGAGGGAGGTGGGTAAGGAGCAGTTGGGAGGTAGGTAGGTAGGGAACATTTGTGAGGGAGGTGGGTAAGGAGCAGTTGGGAGGTAGGTAGGTACGGAACAGTTGTGAGGGAGGTCTGTAAGGAGGAGTATTAAGGGACGTGTGAGTAATGGGTTGCACTAATTGTACTCAACCATAATTAACTGATGTTTAATATTTTAAACTTCATGTAATCCAAACTTCTGAGAATAAATATTCCGCTATCTTGTGGAACCAAAAACAGCAGAATGTGTAATACTTAATGTCAGCGATAACCACGACGAAGTTACCTCCACGAGGTGAGAATATTTCGTGAAACTTAATCTGACTAAAGACATTCCAGATTCCGGCAGAGTCTTTGCTTGGAAAACGAACTCAGCATAGCAACACATTGTGGGGCCCAGCCCAGCAACTCGGGTCATGACCCAGTGTGAAGGTGACCTGTACCTCAATGATATAGTTTAGCTCACCAAAATGGCCAGGCTTCACAACCCGGGCGGGCTTTGATGTATGGTTGTCTTCTTATACAAGGTCGCATCTTAGGGACAGACTTTACTGGAAATAAGCTATTTTTTTTTAATTTGCTTATATCAGATCAGGACTCATTTGTGCTTACCTAACTGAGCAAATTCGAAATAAATTATAGAAATATATTATTTGCGGTGTTGGTCGTTGCTGAGATTTTCGTAGCAAGTTCGGATACAATGCTTTACACAAGTGAGCTAATATAATACTCTGGAAGACAAGAGATGGTGGACATTCGCTGGCACAGAGCGAAATGGGATTTTATTTTTTTTGAGTGTATTTTTATGTAATGCTTATTCATAGATGTCAGTCTTGTCCATAATTTGTGTGGAAATATAGACGTTTATAACACTAAGACCATTTCATTGATGTGTTATCAATCCATTAAAGAGCATGGAAGAATGCAATATATAGTCGACAGAGGTTTGGTGAATTACGTGAGATCAGGTCCAGCAAGGTTTGGTGTTTGCATAGCATGTGATGGGGTAAAATTATTATAGCGAGGACATCTCATGTGGTAAAATTTTCGGAGTTCTGAGCCGCCGCTGACCCGTGACGATGTCACTTGTGCAAATCGTTCTCCTTTAAACCCATTCTGGTTTCTTTTCATTTCATCAAGTGCCTTTGCGTGTTACATTGTGTCACACATTATTCAAACTGTCTCTGCTGCACTTGTACCTGTGCTCTCATTTGCTTGTCTAGGCTTCCGAAATTCTCGCCCGCGTACATCTTGTAGCGTTCCCCGCGTGTGATGATATACTCCCCTGTACTGGTTTCTGTCGTCCTAAAGAAGTCTCTTCCTAAGTCCCTCCTGGTGGACGACGAGCTGGTGGCTACATTCATTCTGTCGTCCGCTAGTGCCTTAGTGACGTTGTTGTCCACTTCCCTAACTAGATGTGCGAAAGAGACAAGTATTCATGACTCATGAAATCGTAATGACACGACTGCAAACAAACCATACCACGTGCGGGATAGAACCCGCGATCAGAGTCTCAAAACTCCAGACCGTCACGTTAGCCACTGGGCTACTGGCCCAGTGGCTAATGCGGTGGGCACATCCGAAGATCACAGATGAAGTGCAGGGAAAACCGAAGGAGTGTGGACACTTAGAAACGGTAACTATATATCGTCTAAAGCAGTGGTTCCCAAACTGGGGGTAAATTACTCACTGGGGGTAATTTAACCATTTTTGGGGGGTAATGGAGGGGTGACAAAAAAAGTTATGAATTCTGAAAATCAAGAAAACAATGCGGTACCCGGTATGAGGATTATTGTTAACTTTGTCTTAGTATATAAAGTTGTAAAGTAAACCTATTATAAGTAAGTAATAAAGTTAAACCAAATAACAATAAACATCAAAAACTAATATACAGTATTAGAAAAGAAGAAATATATATAGCTAAGTGTGTGGAAACCCAAAAGTATTTTGACAAGTATGTTTCAGGAGAAGTCACTCAGTAGCCCAGATCGACCTGTCCAGTACGCGTCACTCACTTCCTGAGGCTGCCTCTATTTCACACTGTCAGTTTATCTGTGAGCATCAGCCGAGGTAGACATAAGCTGGTATGTATGTGTACTGCCCTGTGCAGTATATAGTTAGTATTTACCCACTGTTACTGTGAATTTGTAGCTATTATTAATTTTATATATAATGTATGTGTGGTTCTTACGTTTTCAATGGTTTTGCTAGGATTAGCAGAGTATGCGAGGCTGTATACGTTCACGTTTAGCCATATATATCAATAATAACAACATTTTGTGAAAGGGGTAACATGCTTTATGTGGCATGTTAAATTGGGTAACAAGCTGAAAAAGTTTGGGAACCACTGGTCTAAAGGAACTGTTCTATATGGAAGAAACCTAAGATGAACCCTTTATACATAATTCTGTGTTTTTCTGATCTCCGCAGTGGAGTGAAAAATCCCCCACTGGGAGAAACGTATTATTAAATGTCCTGAGTATTGCGTATGTGTTTTTATTTATCCGTGATGTGAGTAGAAATAAAGCAGATCGTCCTTGTTTGTGGGTTTTCAGTACACTGTGTGAGTCAGATTATGCCCAATGATATGCACCTAATAACATATGTCACTTACTACTAGCACTATTACCTCTACTAATAAGAATGGAGGAACGCAGCAGCAGGCCTAGTGGCCCTTACTAAGCAGGTCATTTTCTAACAACCCTTTTCCATCACATACTTGCCCAAGTTATTTTTGGAAACTACCCACGATGTTAGCTTTGATCACTCTAATTAGCTTATTGTTTCACACATTCACAACTATTTCCATATCAGCAATATTCTTTTCCCTGATTTCAAGGCTCAAGGGGTGGGACTTGGTGGATGAAAGTGTGCAAGTGACAAGCCAAAGAAACCGTCACCAACATTTCTCAAGCTTCTTCACTAAGGAAGACAGGTTGTGCTACTGTTATGGTGTATCAGGCCTGTTAGATGCAATTGAAATTGCATGCAATCCAGATGAGTGGAGACTTCATTGACGGCTCCTCTAGAAGCCTAAAAGCCGTACTTCTGCACAATGGAAATAAATATCTATCTCTTCCCTTGGCTCATGCAGTGCATCTTAAGGAGGACTACAACAGTTTAATAACTTCTACTGGAAGATTTGAATTATGATAAGTATGGCAGGGAGGTTATTGGAGACTTCAGAATGGTGGCATTTTTGATGAGACTACAAGGATTTTTTTCCAAAGTTTCCTTATTATCTCTGTCACTGGGATTGTAGAGACAGAGCAGCACATAACTTGTAATGCAAAAAATAGGCAACATCATGCCTATTGTATGCATCTTGCATACAAACACAAATGAACAACAGTAACTTACCTTCCCTGGTGTCTGTACTTGCAAAATAAGACCCCTGTTTGTAACAGTATTTTTACATTTCTTGATGTAAGCACGTCCAATACAGTAACTTTTATCAACTTGTATTGACATAAAATCAGAAGAACATATGTTGGAGTGAACTAACAACACAGTCTCACTAACCTGAATCCGGATTCACAGAAAAACGCACATAAAGATTTTTTTTTACTTATAAGCATGGAGGCTTTTATGGTGTTTCCCGGAGGTTCAGGTTAGGTAGATTATCTTAGGACTCCTCGTAAAAGTTATCCTAACGAGCTGGTGCTTCGAGGAGACACGTAAACGTGATCATTCTCATAAATGTTAGTGGAGTGAATGGCCTTGGTGACGAGTGCAGCATCCTGCAGGGAAATGCTGGGTCATGATGGAGATACGTTTTCTCCTTCGTGGTGGTGTCTTTCTCCAGCGGATGTTGTTTTGAAGAGCCGGCCACACTGGCAACAGTCTGGTCCTTCGTAGTGCAGGAAACCATGAGCGGCATTCTGCCAGCTGTCAAGCGTTATACGGCGCAAAGTCTGCTTCAGGGACTCACAAGACAGACCCTTCATTGCTCAGAGTGACTATAGTGCCACCAGTCAGGTCCTCCACACATACACACACACACACACATATGCTTAACAATTCGCAAACAGGCGAAATTATTCACAAATATTGTCTCTACGTCCACAGCAGGACTCGAACCTGCTAACTCTGTATCAGGGTCCACAGAACGTAAAGACAATGTTTGTAAATAAATTCGCCTGTTTGCGAATTGTTAAGCATTACAAATCTCTTTCGTTGTCCACTGCATGTAGCAGGATACGATGAAATAACTTTCAAAACGAGCTTGATGCCCGGGGGTATGGGGTAACATCGCTTAACATCGGCTAAGCTAAGCGCCCATAATTATCTTGGGTCTAGCTCAGTGGTAAAGTACTGTGGTCTCTGATACAGAGTTAGAAGGTTAGAGTCCTGCTGTGGACGTAGAGACAATGTTTGTATATATATATATATATATATATATATATATATATATATATATATATATATATATATATATATATATGTCGTGCCGAATAGGCAGAACTTGCGATCTTGGCTTAAATAGCAACGCTCATCTTGCCATATAGGACAAGTGAAAATTTGTGTATGCAATAATTTCGCCAAAATCATTCTGAACCTAACGAAAAAAATATATTTCACTGTGTTTGTTTAGTATTAAATTGCTGTAAACAAATCTAAAATATATATAGTTGGGTTAGGCTAAAATAAATTGTTCTTGTTATAATAAGGTTAGGTAAGTTTTCTAAGATTCTTTTGGTGCAAAATTAAATTTTTTTACATTAACATTAATGAAAAAAATGTATCTTTAAACGTATAAGAGAAAATTTTAGAAAGGACTTAATTTTAAATGAGTTCTTGCTAACTGACCAGTTTTACATATTCGGCACAACATATATATATATATATATATATATATATATATATATATATATATATATATATATATATATATCTACACACAATTTTCATTACTGTCAGATAATAATACACAGATATTGATAAGCATATATTAATCTGACCTAAACGAGGATAACAATTATTAAAATTACAATGAAAATTTCAAGCAAGCAGAAATACACGAGAGACAATTCGTGTGCAGCTGGTTACTTTGAAGAGCGTTGAGGCTGTTCTCTTCCAGGAGGAGAATGTGCATTAATTCTTGTGAAGATCTCTTGATGAAAGACACTGGAAACACATTATCTTTCCTTCCACTGTATGTACGGGTTTATTAATAAAATATACAATAATAATAATAATAATAATAATAATAATAATAATAATAATAATAATAATAATAGCAATAATAATAGGTGTAGGCGAGCTGTCACCTACACTAGTCGGGACACGTCAGCTTCACCTGACCTCACCTTCACCTGGCACCTAATATGAGCACCTGTCGGCACACCATATAGATATTTTAAATTTTCCTCCACTTCATGAAACCTTCTATGGGTGAAATGTCGCAAAAATAAAATGTCACATTTTGCAATGATTTTCTTTTGTTTTTATTCGCTGCCTCGACCACCTTCTTGACAACATCTTTCCTAAGTCCCTTAATTATGATGGAATGATATTATCATTATTGTTCCAATAAGTAAATAAAACTGAACGAAAAAGATTTAAAAACAAAATTTTTGTGAAAATATATGGCAGTGATTTTCTGAAAGCCCAGGGGAAAACATGACAAGGGAAAAAAATACTGTGGAGAAAATACTGAAGCGATGCTTTAGTTCAAAGAAAAGATTTGTTGATCAAGTTGCCGGAGATGAATCCTCCACAGCACCAAAACCTTGCAGGATGTATGTGTGTGTACTAGTGATGCAGGAGAGGGGTGATGTTTCGCACACTGAGGTCCGGGGGTCGATCCCCGCTACGAGTGGAAACAGGACGTGTTTACTTCAGACATTTCCTGTCCATTTTAATCTGTCAGTAAAATAGGTACCCGGGTGTTAGACGATTGCTATGAGTTGCATCGTATGACAAAAGTGACCTAATTTGGCAGAATTGCTCTGCATAAGAAGGGGTTTTCTATATGGTAGTATGTCATTGATGCCAGGTAGACCTGTATACCTTGTACATGTACTTGTAAAATTAAAAATTATTATTATTATAATTATTAATATTTGTCTAGAAATATACACTGACCACCATTCGTTGATGACACGGCTAACTCCTTAGCTGTATTGACTTAAGCTGATCAGAAATTTTCCGCTAAACGGCGAGGTCGATTATGTGAGAATTATGCACAGGTAATTTAAAAAAATTGAAGCCTTTTTTGAGCCCAGTCAGAAATGCAATCAGAAATGCAAAAAAATAGCCGACAAATTTTTATCGACTCTAGGGATAATAGATAAGAAACACTGGATCTATCATGGGTTCAGCCGTCGATACAGCGACGAAATTTTAGAAAATTTATGAAACCAGCGCTAGAGAGCAGTCTAGCTGATCTAAGAATATATGTTTGTGCGCCTGATTTTATCCTGATTTTTTCCCGTCACATGCGCTGCCACCTTCTCACATGTTATTCTCTCTGTAATATCAGCAAGCCGTGTTGTGTATCACATAGTGATTGTGTCATCATTGCGCTAGATGGAGTGGAAAGAAAGACACGCTGAAGACTTACGAGGTGTGTTTGTGGGTTGTGGCGACAATCTCCATTGATGTCCCGTCTCGGCAAAGTGAATTCGTCTTCAGACTACCTAAACTTTGTGGAGTTTCCTTCACTACAACGATATTGTCATCAGCTACGAGACACTACAACACAAAAGCCCCAAGACCAGGACAGATATAAGACCAAGAAATTACAAGATCCAGAAAACACTCACACACACACACACACACACACACACACACACACACACACACACACACACACACACACACACACACACACACACACACACACGTGATGAGGTATCACAGTGGGGGCTTGTGACGAGCGGGGTCCCACAGGGGTCAGTCCTAGGACCAGCGATATTTTTGGTATATGTGAATGACATGATGGAAGGGATAGACTTTGAAGTGTCCCTGTTCGCAGATGATGTGAAGTTAATGAGGAGAATTAATTCAGATGAGGATCAGGCAAGACTACAAAGAGACCTGGATAGGCTGGACACCTGGTCCAGCAACTGGCTTCTCGAATTCAACCCCGCCAAATGCAAAGTCATGAAGATTGTGGAAGGGCAAAGAAGACCGCAGACAGAGTATAGGCTAGGTGGACAAAGACTGCAAACCTCACTCAAGGAGAAAGATCTAGGGGTGACCATGACACTAAGCATGTCTCCGGAGGCACACATCAACCAGATAACTACTGCAGCATATGGACGCCTGGCAAACCTGAAAACAGCATTCCGATACCTTAGTAGGGAATCGTTCAAGACACTGTACAGTGTGTACGTCAGGCCCATACTGGAGTATGCAGCATCAGTTTGGAACCCACACCTGGTCAAGCACGTCAAGAAATTAGAGAAAGTACAAAGGTTTGCAACAAGGCTAGTTCCGGAGCTCAGGGGAATGTCCTACGAAAAAAGGTTGAAGGAAATCGGCCTGACGACACTAGAGGGCAGGAGGATCAGGGGAGACATGATAATGACATACAAAATACTGAGTGGAATAGATAAGGTGGACAGAGACAGAATGTTCCAGAGAGGGGACACAGAAACAAGGGGTCCCAATTGGAAGCTGAAGACTCAGAAAAGTCACAGGGATGTTAGGAAGTATTTCTTCAGTCATAGAGTCGTCAGGAAGTGGAATAGCCTAGCAAGTGATGTAGTGAAGGCAGGAACCATACATAGCTTTAAGACGAGGTATGACAAAGCTCAGGGAGCAGAGAGAGAGAGAACGAACCTAGTAGCGATCAGTGAAAAGGCGGGGCCGGGCTGAGTCACGACCCCTGCAATCACAATTAGGTGAGTACAGTTAGGTGAATACACACACACACACACACACAAGGCAGTACCAGATAGTCGAGACATGACCCTTGCAACCACAGTGTTACATGCACATTTAAAATAACGAACGTAATTAAATTCTTAAGAAAAACCTATGCACACAAGACACTAAATTACCGAGTAGTGTGCCTGACAAACATACCACGCTAGGTGATGTAGTGAATAATAATAAGGAACTAGTAGACCACCTTGAACATGCCAGATTCATTACATACAACAACACGGATTCAGAAACGGAAAATCCCATTATAATTCTACTCAAGGAAATTGGACAAAAAAGAGAGATTGGCAACCTGCATATTCTTAGTGCCTCACACAGGGCTAAAATTTAAAGAAAAAAAGCAAGCCGGAGTACAGCTAAGGAATTAAAATAAAGGAGTACTTGAACAGCAGGAAACAGAGTCCTCGTGAGAGATGAAGCATCCCATTGGTTTTAGAGACTCCTGAAGGATCAGTTCTAGGAGCAATCAGTGATGCTGGGGAATGGCTATTGATCTAAGAAATTAGAGCTGCTTTCGTTTTCCTTGGATAAAACCAGATTACCTCCCAGTCTTCAGGTGTTATATGACCCTGACGAGTTTAACGCCTCCCTATAATAATAATAATAATAATAATAATAATAATAATAATAATAATAATAATAATAATAATAATAATAATTATATAATAATAACAGTGAATCCTAGTAAATCTAAATGACCTACACGGGAAAATAAAAGCATATATATATTATGTTAGTTGATGATCAAATACAGGGAACAAAGTAATGGTAGGAAAAACAGGAAGAAAGTAGAAGATAATCAGCACATATTGCGGACTGATCACAAAAACGGCTGCTGAAGTTTAATTCCAGTGTGTATACTTGAAGAATGAGACTCGTGTAACATTTGGTAATTTTTAATACGGAAACGTTTCGCCATCCAGTGGCTTCTTCTGTTCATTACAGAGAAGAACGATGGCATGGTCTGCAGAAGCCACTAGCTGGAGAAACGTTTATGTAATAAAAATTTCCCAAATTATGCACAAGTGTCTTATTCTTCAGCTTGTTTGTTTTCTAAAAGATTTACATCATAGTATGTATAGAAATGGGAATAGGAAGGGAGTGAGGGAGGGAGGTAGGGAGTGATGGAGGTAGGCAGGGAGGGAGGTAGGGTGAGAGAAAAAGGAGAATAACCAGGACACATGACATGAGAACGGTATACTGTAACTCAGAATCAAATGTTGAAATGAATCTTGTAATTTATATCAGACGTTTTCTGTCCCCGAGATATACATGTCAGTCCAGAGGCTGGCAAGTTCAAGATTGAATTTTAACTAGTTGAAAAAAAAATCATCCAGGGTGTTATCATGTACGCACAAATAATTCAGAGTGACAGTCATCGTGTATACAGGAATCATTCACTGATTCAATATGTATGCAAGAATAATTCAGAGTAATTTTTTATGTATACACAAATCTTTTGAGATGCTCCTTATATACGCAAGACTTCTTTAGTGCTGTCCATCATATATAAAGAAATCCTCCAGATGCTGTTCCTCGTGTACACTGCACTACACAGTAACACTGGACTAAAAAATGCATACAAATTTTACAGAAAAAGTTCAAAATCACAGAGACTTAAAAAAAACTTTTCTTCGCGGTGATGGAAAAAAAGGGAGACCTAGAGGAGCCATGATTACAATATACAAAAATCTCGAGAAAAAGACCTAGTTAACAAAGACTATTGACGTGTGAACAAACTAGGCTAAGATAACATGAATGGAATCTGACAATGAGGATATGGCATGGATATGTCGAGAAATACCTTTTCAGCATTAGAGGAGTATCAAAGTGGATCTGATTGGAAAAAAAAATAGTGGAGACTAAGAAGTTTCTCAAACAAGTATGACATTATAAGAACAAACTACATATGATAGAAACAGATTAACTCCGTTAATAGAATGCTAAAAGACGAGCCTGTGAGCTGAGGCTCAACGCCAGCTCTCGGTTGTTTGCCTCTAACAGATCATTCCCATCGCTCTATTAGAGACAATAGCCCCTCTTAGACCCATGGAAAGGGGGAAGGGACTTGCAGAAGCTATGAAGTAATATTGAACTTATAACAAAACATAACGGCAATAAATATAAAAATACATAAAGACGACAGAAATATTTATAGTGCCAACAGAAGACAACCCGTCCAGTGCATGGTGAAAGACTGTCCTGTGATGACGTTTTTCATTCCAGTGTCATAGTCACACATTCGACGCTCTTGGAGTTATATTTTGACGCTGACAGAATGGGCTGCTCACATATAACCTTTTTCACACTAGGCCATTTCTTTCACCACTTCTCTAGGTCAACCTAGAACACAGAAAGGTGGGGAACACAAAGTCATGCAACTTAATGTGTATTATTGAGTTTTTTTTCCCCCTCAGGAATCGGGGGGAGGGGGGGCTGGGTGCCATATTTTTTTTTTTAAATGTCTGTTTCCCGCGTTATCTGTCTTCATGTACTTTATTCTTGACTTGCTGTTATTATTATCTCTCTGTGTATTTGCGCTTTTCTGCTAGTCATTTTATCTGACTGCATGGTAAAAATAACTTTAGTTTCTCATCAATCAAAGAGCTGAGAGCTTTTATTGTTCACGTTTCTTCAATATTATATTTAAGAAAAAGTGTTTTCAAATCCTCCAAAATATTCGAAGTTGTTGATGATAGCGCAGAGAAATTAAAAAGGAACTTAATAAACAGGCAATCGAACATTAAATAAAATACGTTTCATGGTTATACTGCATCCGCAAACTTCAAATACGATCGACTGAAAGAGTGAAGGAGAAAAAAAGAAGCAAAGCAATAAGAATTAGCACTGAAAACAGGGTAAAAGTAGGAAATTATAAGAATCTGTAGACTCAAAGAAATTATAGTGCGTATTCCATTAAGGATTCTCTAGGCTTGAGGGACTGACCACCTCCTACCAAGGCTGACGGACTGATCACGTGAAAACTACTTTTTCTGCTATCTCCGGTGTTATATTTGCCTGAATTCAACTGAAGGAGCATTAAAGACACTAGATGTTGCACAAATCTGTTCCATTTCGTTAATCTAAATGCCTGCTGGTTCGAAGGACCAGTAGCCTCCCGGAGTGATGCTGGACTAGGTTCCACATCCCACCAAGAGATCAGTGCAGTCAAACATTTACGTACAGTTTCAAAATGAATGTAGTTGACTAAATTGTTTAAATCAAGAGTACACACTGATACAGAACGAACATTACTAAGCCATTGTAATCGTTAAAAAAAGCCAAAAACTTTTCGTATTGGAAATAATTTTTATTCTTTGTAACATAGTACCATGAATTATATATATATATATATATATATATATATATATATATATATATATATATATATATATATATATATATATATATATATATATATATATGCATATATATATATAATGTAATAAAATATTCCTATTGGTAAAAAAAAATATATACTAAAAGATGGGGTGGTAGGGGAAGTGGTATATATATATATATATATATATATATATATATATATATATATATATATATATATATATATATATATATATATATATATATATATAATCTGTTATTATTATTATTACAATCAGAACCAAGTGCTAAATCCACTAGGGTATGAGATATAAGATGCAGTTTCAATGACAAGTCGAAATTTTTAATGTGTATTATAATGTTAGCGAGACGACCTTTGCCCCTAGTTCACAGAGGTGGTGTAACTGTGTCCGTCTTGTCTAGTATCTTGTTAGACCTTGGAGGCAAGTAGCGTTATTATCGCAATGATGCAGTTACCTCCTGTCAGCTGTGGCCGTTGTTTATGCTCCGTGTTTGAGGGTTGTTGGAGTTATTGGTGGGAAAGGGGGAAGGTGCTGGTGTTTGATATATATTGGTTATAGAGGTGTGGTGGTAGGGTGGCGCAGTAGGAAGTGATGGGATTTGGAGGCAGAAGTACCACTAAGAGTTGGTATTGCCAGAAGGTTGTGGTGGGGACAGTAGTAGGGTGATGGTGGCGGGGGACGCGGTAGTGGTTGGTGCAAATGAGAGCAACAACAAGAGTATAATACCTTCTTTATGATAAATAATATGATACATATATGATAAACTTCAGGTCTGTAAAGTATGATTCGTAGCTGGTTCGGAAAAGATGATATTATTGACATAGTTATAGAAAGTCCTTGGTTCCGCAGGCGGCCATCACTCCTAGTACTGCCGTATTTCTTTGTAGAAACTTTCTTATTATCCCTGTCTACCCTTCTAGTTTGTTGATCAATCTCTGGTGCCTTGCGATTTCGAATGCATTCTTAAAATTCAGGAGTAAGCAGACTATCCACATCTCTCTTTACTTCTTTATCATTGTTATCCTGTTGTAAAACTCCAGAAGCAGCCCATTATGTGGCTTCAGTAGCGTGTGTGGTTGGTTGGTTGGCTAATGAGGCGTAAAGTCTGTCAACTGCACCAGGATCATTAAAGCTGCATTTAACTTGTTTATCATCAAAGAAACCGCTTTAATTTCTAAAATGAGGATTAATGTAAATTCTCAGCATATATACAATGACAATGAGAGACATATATCTTATGTGAGTGTGGTAGGGGATACATACTAAATCTAAGGGAATTTAACATGTCCAGTAATGTTATGTCGTTACTAGTGGTTAGCAATAAATAAATATGGGTTAATTTAGGTTAACCTAAGATAGCCAAATCTAAAGTTACCTAGAATAAGTATTTTTTGCTGTATTTCGAAATTGGGCAAAAGTCATTAAATGAAGTGTAATGCGTGCGAGAAACCTTTGTCTATTTGAGGACAGCTTTCCAGTACGGAGGCGTGCATGTGTACTCACCTATCTGTGGTTGCAGGGGTTGATTCATAGCTCCTGGCCCCGCTTCTTCACTGATCGCTACTTGGTCCTCTCTCCCACTGCTCCATGAGCTTTATCATACCTCATCTTAAAACTATGTATGGTTCCTGCCTCTACTACATCACTTGCCACTGTTCCACTTCCTGACAACTCTTTGACTAAAGAAATACTTCCTAACATCTCTTTGATTCATTTGAGTCTTCAACTTCCAATTGTGACCCCTTGTTTCTGCGTCCTATCTCTGGAACATCCTGTCTCTCTACCCTGTGAATTCCTCGCAGTGGTTGCACTGCCTGTGTGTGTGTTAGTTACCATTTTGTCCTAGGCACATGTCGATTAGACACTAGGCCTGTTGTGTGTGTGTAGGTGTGTAGGTGTGTAGGTGTGTGTGTGTGTGTGTGTGTGTTAGTTACCATTTTGTCCTAGGCACATGTCGATTAGACACTAGGCCTGTTGTGTGTGTGTAGGTGTGTGTGTACTCACCTAGTTGTACTCACCTAGTTGAGGTTGCGGGGGTCGAGTCCGAGCTCCTGGCCCCGCCTCTTCACTGATCGCTACTAGGTCACTCTCCCTGAGCCGTGAGCTTTATCATACCTCTGCTTAAAGCTATGTATGGATCCTGCCTCCACTACATCGCTTCCCAAACTATTCCACCTACTGACTACTCTGTGGCTGAAGAAATACTTCCTAACATCCCTGTGATTCATCTGTGTCTTCAGCTTCCAACTGTGTCCCCTTGTTACTGTGTCCAATCTCTGGAAGTGTGTGTGTGTGTGTGTGTGTGTGTGTGTGTGTGTGTGTGTGTGTGTGTGTGTGTGTGTGTGTGTGTGTGTGTGTGTGTGTGTGTGTGTGTGTGTGTGTGTGTGTGTGTGTGTGTGTGTGTGCGCGCGCGCGCGCGTGCTTTTACTAACTTGTTCTTTAAGAAAAAGGGGGGGGGTCACTTTAACACGCTGTTGTTGTTTCTTGGTTCGCTGGTACTCTCCCGGCCCGGGTCTTTGCACACTAGGTTATGCTACTCTTTTCAAAATTATAGAAAGATTTCACATTCCTATTAATATATACTAATATAATACTGGTGTACCCGTGCGCTTGTACGTGCGTCGTGCGCTTGTACGTGCGTGTTCGTTTACTAGCTTGTCGTTCTTTGAGAAACAGGAGTGGGGGGGTCACTATACTTACTAGATAACTTATTAAATATAGCCAGGGCTACACCTATCTATGTCCTGGCACTGAAAGTTAGATAGAGAGTGATGGTATAGCATACAACAGCAGGGCGAGAGAGACAGACTTGAGACACCAACCTATATCACTGAGACACAGACAAGTGTAGTCGTCTGCACAACAATGGCGGCTCCTGGTGATGGCTTCTGTAACTCCTTCAAGTTTGTTATTCCCTCCGTAGCTTTTATCATGCATTTAAGTTTTAATTTTTGTTGCTAATAACTTGGTATTCACTCTTTTTTCTTTAGTATTATGATAACAAACTGATGATATTACTGTAGTCACAACACTAACTGCTGGAACTGACTAATTTTTTTCTTTAATTATTTACTTTATCACTCAATTGTGACCTTATCACTACACTGCTGCTATAAACCGACCAGATATCTGCATTTATTTTTATTTAAGGTCCCAACCTTGACCCACTAAATATGTTTGATTATTTGTGTCAACACTGGGACCAGCAGCCTGACCAGCTGATTGTTACTCTCCCTCGCACACCTTCCACTAACTCCCACACTCAAATTTAAAATGTAAAATACTTGATCTTGTCACATTATTCACACTCTAGAACGCTGTTACACTCTTGCAGGTATGTTCACTGATTCAGTCACGGACGATGACCGCTAATAACAACTTACGACAGCCACTAGAACGCTAAATTTGTGAGCACTATTTAACAACACTGCTCCACGTGTGTGTGCGCGCGCGCGTGTCTGCGCGCGCGCACATGTACAGACTGAACATTTTATCTAATGTACTTTACTAGTGTACACACATGACGCATTAAAGGCTGTGTGAGGGAGGAGCGCTATAATAAGTGTGAACTTCCATAGTACATACATGTTCACATCACGTGTGTAAAATATTAACACTGCTCATGTGCATTTGTTGTAAGCATACATGTGTATTTGTAGTGTACATTTGTAGTTTGAACAACTCAAACAAATGAGCACGTCTGCAGTGCTGCTGTAATGTGTCGCAGTTAGTTATTACCATAAGTATTCTGTACATGCAGGTGTACGTGCAGTGTGTGTGTGTGTGTGTGTGTGTGTGTAATCGCGCGCGCGTGTGTTTGGTTTCGTATTTACCTAATTCTGATTTCACGAGTCGAGCACAGCACCTGGCCCCGCCTCTCCGCTGGACAGTACTGCGTGAGCCCTATCATGCATATTCTTAAAACTATGTATGGTCTTCGTAGCACTGAAAGACAGGCAAAATAAAAATATTACATTGACTTGCAAAAGCCTCTGACCATCAGCTAACTGCACACTTAAAATGCGTGGAAAATGAATAACTGGGAAGGAGGGAAGATGGATATTTAACTTCTGAACAAACAGAGCCCAAAGATCAATAGCAATCAGAGTGAAATCATGGAATGGAACATTGAAAAGTTCTGCTCCTCAAGGTACGGTACTCGTCCCACTTCTCTTCCTTATTCTCGTTTCTGACAGACTGTGACATCATTCACAGCACTATATCATCTTTCTCAGACGATAATAAAATCTGTATAATAGTGGCATCCATAGAAGGCACAGCGAGCCTCTAAGCTGATATAAAACAAGTCTTCCAGTGGGAAACTGGCATTAATGAGTAACCTTTACCTTTGATATACCTTTGATGAGTTTCGAGAGTTACTACTTTCGGAGCCCGGGCATGGGCCAGGCTCGTCTGGTGCTTTCCTGGTCAATCAGGCTGTTGCTGCTGGAGGCCCGTTGCCCCGCATATCCATCACAGCCTGGTTGACCTGTCACCTTCTTAAGATACTTGTCCAGTTTTCTCTTGAAGGCTTCTACACTTGTTCCAGCAGTGTTTCTGATATCTTCTGGTAAGATGCTGAATATTCTGGAGCCACGAATGTTGATACAGTGTTCCTTTATTGTGCCCACCGCACCCCTGCTCCTCACAGTGTTTATTTTACACTTCCTCCCATATTATCTCTCACTCCAGTATGTTGTTATGGCAGTGTGTAGATTTGGACCAGGCCCTCGAGTACTTTCCAGATATATATTATCATGTATCTCTCCTCTGCTCCAGTGGGTACATGTTCAAGACTTGAAGGCGTTCCCAGTAATTTAAATGCTTTACTGGCTTTATGTAGGCCTTGTTCAACTGGGACAAACTTATATTGCTACACTACGGGAGTATGGAGGAAATAAAAAAAAACAGATCGGAGTGTAAAACAAACTCATGGCACTCGTTAGAAAATTAAGTTATGTGTGGGAGACCTGGGAGTGATAATGTCAGAAGCTCTCACGTTCAAGCACAACAATGTTATTATCGCAACTGCAAGAAAAATGATAGGTCGGATAGCCAGAACCTTCAAAATAAGAGATGTCAAGCCAGTGATAAAACTCTTCAGGTATCTCTCTCTCTCTCTCTCTCTCTCTCTCTCTAGGCTGGAACACTGCTGTGTATTAACGGCCATCTTCAAGGAATATGTATGGAGAACCTTCACAGCTAGTATAAACTAAGTCAAGCACCTAAATTACTGGGAGTGCTTGAAGCCCTTGAACTGCGCTCCTTAGAAAGTAGCCGAGAAAAATCGCAAGATGCTGGCGGGATTAGTCCCAAACCTGCACACCAAAATTACTACTTATGAACTCAAGAAACTTTGCAGACAGCGCAGGATACCTCCAATGAAAAGCAGGGGATTCTCCCGGCCCGGGCCTTTTCCAAATGGTGGTCCGGCCTTGTCTCCCTGTCTAGGGAGTGTCTGAGACCTAAGTCTCCCATGGGAGGAGGTACAAGTACCCCCACATTTTTGGGACTAATGTGTGTGTGTGTGTGTGTGTGTGTGTGTGTGTGTGTGTGTGTGTGTGTGTGTGTGTGTGTGTGTGTGTGTGTGTGTGTGTGTGCGTGCCAGATGGGTAAACTGGTAGAAACTGCGACCAGGAGTTTGGGTAATCATTAGTGTGGACCTTGTAAGAACGGCTGACCACTTCTCTAATGCGTTATAACGAAATGGACAGCTGTTAAACGTGTTCTCCCTTCAGGAACACACACTCGCCAGAGGCATTCTAGGTTGCCTAACTGTTCTCAAGAGTAATCCTCGTGTAATCTGAGACAAGAACTAACTCGAGGTGAGGTACATTTTACCCAGTTAACTGTTAGTTCTAAAAATAGTATTGTTAATTAGTGCTAAAATTATTATTTATCTTGGAATAAAGTGCTATAAAATATGGTTCGTGTATTCTCTACCACCATTTAGGGAAAATAGTCGAAATATTATAGTTGTTCAAGTGTTGGGTAGTTTTCTGTTGTATATATACACTGAGAGGTTCATATCTTTCACGGTTAATAGAACGAGAAATGTATAATTATCTGGTATACACATTCATTCCCTGTTTTATGGAATATAGTGATTTTTTTTAGCGATGTATGTGGGACACAGACTTTAATTAAAGCGACCAACCTAGCAGTCAGTACGCTTGTCAGTACCTTCCCAAATGTTTCTCTGTCCAGTTGCTGCGCATATCTTATCGTTTTACTTATAACATGATAATGAATAGCATAAATTTTGGGCCATGAAGCATTTATTCTGGTTGGATTAAAGACATCTTGTTGGTTACATATGACTGAATACCTGAAAATCCTGTAGTAAATGAACACGAATGCGTTCAAAGTGGACTCCTTTACTGAAGACTTTTTGGTCTTTGGACTTTGATCACTTCAAATATTTCATTGACATCCCACTAAGTTTGGGTGAACGAGTGTCTCCTGGTTATTTACTTTCCTTACACATATTCACCGACTCTGCAGTTCCTTAAACAAACTTACTATCTATAATGGTGCTTCTCGCAGCCTCGCCGAAAAGAATGATGCACTACCCGAACCTCAGCAAACGGTTTTCATTCTATCAAATTTCAAATCAGTTCTTGATGTACTGTATACTACATTAGTTGGGCGTAAGATATTTAACAAAGACACAGAGGCAGTTTGGAAACTTTGCTGGAACAAAATCTCGCTTGAAGACCAACTTTTCTCAATTCAGACAGAGGCTAGAAAAACTTTACAAGTCAGCTGAAGATACTGAAGTTATTTGCCGTCATCTTTAAACCTAATGACACTTTAAAAAAAAAATCAATAATGAATTTTTCCTCTTATTACACTGATGGGTTATTAGATTATTTTTAATATATATATATATATATATATATATATATATATATATATATATATATATATATATATATATATATATATATATGCAAAACAACCACTCTGAAAGAATAGAGAAATTCCAAGCGCTTTCGTGAATACTCACATTATCAAGGAACTATAGTTCCTTGATAATGTGAGTAGTCACGAAAGCGCTTGGAATTTCTCTATTCTTTCAGAGTGGTTGTTTTGCATATTCTGAAATCACCTGTTTACTGTGATCTTATTGCATATATATATATATATATATATATATATATATATATATATATATATATATATATATATATATATATATAAAATGTTTAACATAAAATTTAGAAAACCTAAAAACCTTTGTTTGAGAAAAAAACTCCAGTACCAGAAATTTGAGGCCTGATTAGATTCCTTAATGGAGTCTAGTTACACAATAGTTTATGATAATAAATATCCAATTTTTTCACCTACACTGCCTAAACCAAAAAGGTGAAGCAACTATTAAATACTGAAATGGTTCAAGTTATTTTACTTAAGAAATACCACACTGAGAAGGATACATAAATATTGAAATTTTTAAATAGATCAGAAGAGGCTTTCTCAAGTTATCGCACAGAAACCAAAATTAAAAAGGGTCTAAATAAATTCCTGACCAGCCAATAGTTCCTCGAGGCTTTCACTAGTTTTACTTTACCAGCCTAGGAATTCTGATGCTGGTCAGTGGAAGCATTCTCTAGTTATAAGCGAGAACCACAGAAGCGGAATCGTAAGTACAGGCAGCTACTGTTAGGTATACCTCTCGAGGATAACTAAATATAGTTTATTATTATTATTATTAAAGATTCGCCGGTATTCTCCCGGTCCGAGCCTTTTCCAAGTGGTGGCCCGGCCTTGGCTCCCTGTTTAGGGAGTGTCTGAGACCTAAGTCTCCCATGGGAGGAGGCACAAGTACCTCCTCATCTTTGGGACCAACTGTCCCCAGGCCTAGCCACAAGCTAGGCCTCTCTGGTCTGCCATCCCCGCCCCAAGGGGGCAAATGGGAATGACAGTCTTATGAGCTAAAGGCTCGGGCTCAGGCACCTACCCTACCCTAGAAGGGTTAGGCATGGTGTCGATCAAAAATATAGTTTAATCCTACACTCACATGTCAAGATATCTTATTAATGAAAATATGACATCAGATATACTAAGCAAATTTCTAAACAAATTTCTTAAATTTGTTTGTAATAGATAAGTGAACTGTAAATATAAATCCAAATGTATTCCTGTTAACCGTTTTGGGGCCTAGTTCCTAGGCCTTTTGTGTATCCATATACTCTTGTGCTACCGTCCACAGGATGGATATAAGGTATACAATAAACTAGCCACTTTGGTGGCAAACTCTAGAAAATCTAATCCGTATGGCAGATTATCATTACTAATTATTATTATTATTACTATTATTATTATTATTATTATTATTATTATTATTATTATTATTATTATTATTATTATAACTAATCGCTAAACCCACAAGGATCATGCAGTACTGAGTATTTTATTACATTAATTATACTGAATTATTTGTATGAAATTAAAACAAATTAATTGAAACTCGATTTGTTGACAAAACAGTACTCGCCAACTTAGCCGAGTTGTCGAGTACTGATTCTTATCGACTGACAATATTCATGTCTTTGTGTTGGCTCGCTACTCCCTGCACATTGTTTATATAAATAGTATTATTCTGACTTGTACCAGCCTGTGTGATACAGTGGACACTACGTATTGAACATCCCTTAATGTTACATTGGAGTTTAGTGATTCCTGATGTTCATATCCGCTTGATTATATATAATAAATGTATAGGAAATACTGTATTATTATTATTATTATTATTTCATTCATGGTGTGATAATAGAGCGCAAAGGGATCTGGGAGGGATTCAGATTCGATCCAAGGAAAGGCAGGTTCAATTCCAAATATAAAATGCCTTTTATCGGCATCGTGGAACCTCTCTTGAGTTGAATTATTATATTTGATATTTTATTATTTATTGTTATTATTATTGTTACTAACAGTAGTAGTAGTTTTGGTGGTAATGAGGCAACATTAACAGCAGTATTAGTAGTAGCAACATAGTAGCAATAGCCGACGAAGTAACAGTGGGAATTCAGTTAGTACCGTTAGTGATAAAAATAGAAAAACTAGCAGCAGCTGAAGCAGTGGTAGTTGAAGCAGTAGTTGATTAAGCAGTACTAATTGGAGTAGTAGTTCTAGCAGTATTAGTGGTACCTGTAGCAGTAGAAGTAATAGTAGTAGTTGTAGTAGTAGTAGTAGTAGTAGTAGTAGTAGTAGTAGTAGTAGTAGTAGAAGTAGTAGTATAGTAATATTTGTAGCAGTAGCAGCAGCTACAGCAGTAGTAGAACTAGTAGTGGTAATTATATTAGTAATAACAGCAGCAACAGCAGCAGTAGTAGTAGTAGTGAATGTAGTATTAGCAATAATAATAATAATAATAATAATAATAATAATAATAATAATAATAATAATAGAAGCATAGCATAGAGGACATTTATCTTATTGCTTTAATTCTATTTTTCCTTCATTTATTCTACATTTACCAAGCTGTTGTTCTTCCCGTTTTCTAACCCTTGTTTTTCGTGGGAGCAGAGTGTTGTTTTTGTTGATGCTATTCATGGCTCTACCACGGTCAAGCTGACACGATGCTTGGACCCTCAAGGTCAGCAACACGATCGGATATATATATATATATATATATATATATATATATATATATATATATATATATATATATATATATATATGCAATAAGATAACATTAAACAGGTGATTTCAGAATATGCAAAACAACCACTCTGAAAGAATAGAGAAATTCCAAGCGCTTTCGTGAGTAGTCACGAAAGAGCTTAGAATTTCTCTATTCTTTCAGAGTGGGCACGTAAAATGGTTATAATTATAACCTTAATTTTTAAATGGGTGGACCGGTAAGCCAGAGGCAGGCATCGATCAGATGACCTAAAGCTCTAGCTGCTAGTCATCATATGACTAGGATTACGACCCTCGTCAAGAAACACTTGTTTCCTAACGAACCAATGTGAATACAAATTAATAAGTACAGAAGAGCCTGGACAGAGTGCAGGAATGGTGAGGCAGGTAGCTTATTAAACTTCCACCACAGCAAGTGCAATGCTAACAGGAGAGAGAGACAGAGAGAGAGAGATGACCAGATACGGAATACAGACTGTGGGAACCAAGGCTACAAGCCTCAGAAATAAACAGTACCTGGATGCAAGTTTACCACAGGAGAAGCACATCAGCCAGGGACCCACGGCAGCGAGAGTTCCGATAACAAACTTAACTCTAGTGAGGTGTTCATGGGTGTGGGTGGTGAAATAGAATTGTGATAAGCTTCACATTCCCTTCAGTGATGTTTACTATATAGGCTCCTCGGTATCAACAATAAATTCTGATTAGAACGATTATATTTTAATATTCGTCTTCACTGTATACAGCGTACCTTAATTAAGACTATTTCTAGATGTATACATCTCCCGGATTAGGAATGGTGTTTATTTATGCGACGTATAAAACGCATGCCAGACGTATCACAGAACGCAGCACTAGCAAATAAACTTCACTTGATTAAACAGATCCAGAAACTAGAAGATATCCAGAGATTTACAACATGATTAGTCACATAAATAAGAGGAATTCCCAACTAAGGAAGGCTAAATGAAATAAACGTAACGACACTGAAACAGAGAGAACTTAGGAAGACACGACTACACCAGACAGTACATTATACTCAGAAGACTCGACCTAGACCACAGCAGTTTTTCGAAGTTAATATCAAGAGACAGGAACGTTATATTCTACACATTTATAATGTCTGACATTTCGTTGATGGAATACAGTCAGGACGAAAAACTAGGTATTTTAAGGAAAAAAAAAAGATTACTGAAGTATTACCTTTATGATGAAACAGTGACTGGGTAGAAACGATATAGTAATGAGGTAGTAACCAGGCAGTATCCAAACTATAACGAGGCAGTTGCAAGACGGTGACGAGAAAATGACGAGACAGTGACGACGCCGTGACGACTGTGACGTGGGAGCTGCAGTTCAGGGAATCGAGTTCATGTGATTCAGGAGGTTTGTCATCTACTGAAAGGGGCAAGTATCTTGCTGGCCAGCAAGATAAAGCAGTAACAATTCTGCAGAAGGATTCTCTAAAGCTGAGAAGCCCTTCTAACCCTTCCTTCCCCCCCCCAAAAAAAAAAATAAATAAAAATAAAACAGGCGAAAGATCTATACTTCCCCCAGCAGTTTATTACGTCTCAGAAGGAGGCCGAAATTTTTTGGTCAAAGTGGTTTTTCTCACCTTTTATCATGATGTTCACGGCGCTTTTATCCAAGCATGATACTTAAAGATTGCTAGTCCAGCGAGAGGTATATTTTAGATTATAGAAGCGGAAAAACTAGCCATGAAAAATTGAAGTGCTGCGCAGCCGACAAGTGATAAAAAAAACACACAGACATGGAACGAAAGAAGACCTTTATAAGCACTACGTTATACCAGGTTTTATCAAAGTCACAATACCGTGGCTGAAACACTTCGCCAGAAACCCGCACTTACGAGTGGTACTACGTTTCCTTCCGTTTGGACTGTTAAGTCACAAGTAAAGCGAGAAAAAGAGAGAAAACCAAAAGACCATAAAATAGAGGGCGGGGAAAAAAAGAAATGCAAGTTGTAGTAGTAATAATAGTTATAATAGTAGTAGTAGTAGAAGCCGTAATAACAGTGGGGGTAGAATTAGTGGCAGTAGTAGTAGCTATAGTAGTAGTAGCAGTAGCAATAGTGTTAGTAACAGTGTAAGAAGTGATAGTATGGAGTGTAGAAGTAGTGAAAGGATTTGTTGTCCAGGACGGAGCGAAACGCCATCATAAGGTTCCTCTCTAAAGAGCGAGTTTCTATTGACTTAACCAAAGTTCTTACTAACAGAGGCCTCCCTTTTCTCAGTCTTTTTAATCAAGAAACATTAACTTGAAAATTACAAAAATCAATACGAATTCCAGCTATTATTCTCAGCTGAAAATTCAGGTGGGATCTAGTGAGCTGAATCAACACAGGAGGGAAGTGTGGGTGAGATGTCTGCTACAGTTAGTTTACCCGGTGTTCAAGGTCCTCTGGTCGGCCCACACAGCCAGACACTCAACCTTCGCGTGAGAGCGGTGGTCTGGACTGCTGTCGGTGGAACCAAGTATCACAATACACTCATTTCAACAATCAAACTTATAAATCATGTATATTAAAAAAAAAAAAATTTTTCCATACTTCACCATTCAGTAAATTTATGCATATTGCTAAAATAACTATTTCTAAAAAATATATGTCATCGTATTAAAAATATATACCGAAAATATTGAGGAAAAAATACGCTTTTAAAACAGGATTTTACTTTTTGGAGGCTCCCAAAATCTCCTAGTGGTCTTTTGCAGGTTTCCAAGGTCTCCCAGTAGTCTTTTGCAGGCTTCGACAAGGATTCCCTCTGTGTAGAATTTATCAACTCATGGATTTGATAAAGCTGTACACAGAGATGAAGACAAATTCCAACCACTCCATTATGGAAAACTGGAGGAGATAATAATTGGAACTGAGTATACTACAAATTCTGACCACACAATAGAGCTAAAAAATAATGTGAGGGACCTGGGAGTGGTAATGCCTGAGTATCGCACTTTGAAGATCATAACAGTGCCACGATCACAACTGCAAATAAAATGATAGGATGGATAATGAGAAAGTTCTAAACAAGAGATAACAAGCCAATGATGACCCTTCTCAAACCACTTGTTATTTCTAGGCTGGAATACTGCTGTACAATAATATCTCCATTCAAAGCAGGTGAAATTGCAGGTCTAGAGTGTACAGAGAACCTTTACTACACATACAAGTTCCATCAAACACCTCAATTACTGGGAACGCTTGGAAGCACTTGACTTGTACACGCTAGAACGCAGGCGAGATATATCATAATCTACAGTTGGAAAACCCTAGAATGAATGGTCCCGAATCTGCACACAGAAATCACTCCCTACTAAAGTAAAAGACTGGGCAGGTAGTGCAAAATACCCCCAGTGAAAAGTAGGGGCGTCATTGGTACACTAAGAGAAAACACAATAAGTGTCCGGGGCCCAAGACTGTTCAACAGCCTCCCACCATGCATAAGGGGAATTGCCAATAGGCCCCTGGCTGCCTTCAAGAGGGAGCTGGACAGATGCTCACATTCGGTGCCGGATCAGCCGGGCTATGGTTCGTACGTTGGACTACGCGCGGCCAGTGGTAACAGCCTGGTTGATCAGGCCCTGATCCACCGGGAGGCCTGGTCGTGAACCGGGCCGCGGGGGCGTTGATCCCCGGAATACTCTGCAGGTAGACTCCAGGTAGAGTTGAATGGTTGTCCCGGTAAAAGTTATTTGTCCTGCGCGTATTTTTAGTTCATTATAGATGGTGTTTCTCCGCTTCCCTAATAATTGCGATTCCGTAAGTGTCTCTAGACATTAGTAGCTCGTCTGGACTCATATGTAATCTACTGCAACTCTTACATTATTTCAGAAGTACATTTGGACTGTGCTCAGTGTTTCTTAACTACCTTAATGATTGTCCGCCATCAATTGTGTACCCAGGTTGGCACTATCCTTCACCAGGTGTGCATACAAGCTGGCATTACTCTTCACCAGGTGTGTACCTGGGCTAACATTTTCTCCATATGTGTATCCAGGCTGGCATTGTTCTTCTTCAGGTGTGTATCACGGCTGACATTAATCATTTCCAGATGTGTATCATGGCTGACAATTATCTTCTCCAGATGTGCATCTCGAGATGTTTATCCAGGTCGGCATTACTCTTCTCCGGTTGTTTATCCAGGTCGGCATTACTCTTCTCCAGGTGTGTACCCAGACTAGCATTACTGCGTGACTCCCGCAGCCTTCACGCTTCATCTAACCTGTTTTTACCTGAGCATACAGTTGATTACTTAGCTGGTCTAGCCCTGGGCGTCAAAAGCAAGATCATAACATCAACAGTACCCACCTCCTCTTTGTTGACCTCAACATCACACCAGTAAGCCCTTGACGCTAGTAGCAGTGACCACCTCCTCCGTGTTGACCTTGGCTATTATATATATATATATATATATATATATATATATATATATATATATATATATATATATATATATATATATATATATATATATATATATATATATAATGTGCAGAACAACCACTGTGAAAAAATAACAGAATTCCAAGTGATTTCGTGATTTCTGACATTATCGAGGAACTGTAAAAATGAAGGATCAACAGGAAGGCAAATAAGGACGAAACAATACATCACAGTTACCTTACAACACCTGACGTTGTATGATGAAGTAAGTGAAACACAAGTTATATTTTACTCAAGCATTAAGAATTTAACTTGTGTAATATATCTTAAAATTTTCCCCAATTTTATTAATTATAAATGAATCCAGTTTGGATAACCCAAAAGCAATATTCATATTTTGAAAAGTATTTTTTATGAAATTTGATTCTATTATAGGCCTCTCGACCATGGACTTGATTCTATTATAGGCCTCTCGACCATGGACTTGATTGATACATCTTTCTCAGTCTTTCATAAATCTAGTAGATGGTTAAAATCTTTCATGTGAATAAACAGAGTATTAAAATCACGTCCAGTTGTAATGCTATATTTATGTTGTTTAAATCTTAGTTCAAGACTTGTACCAGTTTGACCGTAATAAACTTTATCACATATTTTAGGAGTGCCCACACAGTACTGAGTGCCCACACAGTTCTGAGTGCCCACACAGTACTGAGTGCCCACACAGTACTGAGTGCCCACACAGTACTGAATGACCACACAGTACTGAGTGCCCACACAGTACTGAGTGCCCACACAGTACTGAGTGCCCACACAGTACTGAGTGCCCACACAGTACTGAGTGACCACACAGTACTGAGTGACCACACAGTACTGAGTGCCCACACAGTACTGAGTGACCACACAGTACTGAGTGACCACACAATACTGAGTGCCCACACAATACTGAGTGCCCACACAGTACTGAGTGACCACACAGTACTGAGTGACCACACAGTACTGAGTGACCACACAATACTGAGTGCCCACACAGTACTGAGTGCCCACACAGTACTGAGTGACCACACAGTACTGAGTGCCCACACAATACTGAGTGCCCACACAATACTGAGTGCCCACACAGTACTGAGTGACCACACAGTACTGAGTGACCACACAGTACTGAGTGACCACACAATACTGAGTGCCCACACAGTACTGAGTGCCCACACAGTACTGAGTGACCACACAGTACTGAGTGACCACGCAGTGCTGAGTGCCCACACAGTACTTAGTGACCACACAGTACTGAGTGCCCACACAGTAATGAGTGACCACACAGTACTGAGTGACCACACAGTACTGAGTGACCACACAGTACTGAGTGACCACACAGTACTGAGTGCCCACACAATACTGAGTGCCCACACAGTACTGAGTGACCACACAGTACTGAGTGACCACACAGTACTGAGTGACCACACAGTACTGAGTGACCACACAGTACTGAGTGCCCACACAGTACTGAGTGACCACACAGTACTGAGTGACCACACAATACTGAGTGCCCACACAGTACTGAGTGACCACACAGTACTGAGTGACCACACAGTACTGAGTGACCACACAATACTGAGTGCCCACACAGTACTGAGTGCCCACACAGTAATGAGTGACCACACAGTACTGAGTGCCCACACAATACTGAGTGCCCACACAATACTGAGTGCCCACACAGTACTGAGTGACCACACAGTACTGAGTGACTACACAGTACTGAGTGATCACACAATACTGAGTGCCCACACAGTACTGAGTGCCCACACAGTACTGAGTGACCACACAGTACTGAGTGACCACACAGTGCTGAGTGCCCACACAGTACTTAGTGACCACACAGTACTGAGTGCCCACACAGTAATGAGTGACCACACAGTACTGAGTGACCACCCAGTACAGAGTGACCACACAGTACTGAGTGACCACACAGTACTGAGTGCGCACACAGTACTGAGTGCCCACACAGAACTGAGTGACCACACAGTACAGAGTGACCACATAGTAATCAGTGCCCACACAGTACTGAGTGCCCACACAGAACTGAGTGACCACACAATACAGAGTGACCACATAGTAATCAGTGCCCACACAGTACTGAGTGCCCACACAGTATTGAGTGATCACACAGTACTGAGTGACCACACATTACTGAGTGCCCACACAGTACTGAGTGCCCACACAGTACTGAGTGCCCACACATAACTGAGTGACCACACAGTTCTGAGTGACCACACAGTACTGATTGCCCACACAGTACTGAGTGACCACACAGTACTGAGTGATGACATAGCAATAAGTGATCACACAATACTGAGTGACCACACAATACTGGGTAGCGACACAATACTAGGGGGCGACACAGTACTGGCTAGCGACACAGTACTGGGAAGTGACACAGTACTGGGTAGCGACACAGTACTGGGTAGCGACACAGTACTGGGTAGCGACATAGTACTGGGTATCGACACAGTACTGGGTAGCGACACAGTACTGCGTAGCGACACAGTACTGGGTAGCGACACAGTACTGGGTAGCGACACAGTACTGGGTAACGACAAAGTACTGGGTAGCGACACAGTACTGGGTAGCGACACAGTACCGGGTAGAGACACAGTACTGGGTAGCGACACAGTACTGCGTAGCGACACATTACTGGGTAGCGACACAGTACTGGGTAGCGACACAGTACTGGGTAGCGACACAGTACTGGGTAGCGACACAGTACTGGGTAGCGACACAGTAAAGGGTAGCGACATAGTACTGGGCAGCGACACAGTACTGGGTAGCAACACAGTACTGGGTAGCGACACAGTACTGGGTAGCGACACAGTACTGGGTAGCGACACAGTACTGGGTAGCGACACAGTACTGGGTGTGAACACAGTACTGGGTAGCGACACAGTACTGGATAGCGACACAGTACTGGGTAGCAACACAGTACTGGGTAGCGACCCAGTACTAGGTAGCAACACAGTACTGGGTAGCAACACAGTACTGGGTAGCAACACAGTACTGGGTAGCAACACAGTACTGGGTAGCAACACAGTACTTGGTAGCGACCCAGTACTGGGTAGCAACACAGTACTGGGTAGCGACCCAGTACTGGGTAGCAACACAGTACTGGGTAGCAACACAGTACTGGGTAGCAACACAGTACTGGGAAGCAACACAGTACTGGGTAGCAACACAGTACTGGGTAGCGACACAGTACTGGGTAGCAACACAGTACTTAGTAGCGACACAGTACTGGGTAGCAACACAGTACTGGGTAGCGACACAGTACTGGGTAGCGACACAGTACTGGGTAGCAACACAGTACTGGGTAGCGACACAGTACTGGGTAGCGACACAGTACTGGGTAGCGACACAGTACTGGGTAGCGACACAGTACTGGGTAGCAACACAGTACTGGGTAGCAACACAGTACTGGGTAGCAACACAGTACTGTGTAGCAACACAGTACTGGGTAGCAACACAGTACTGGGTAGCAACACAGTACTGGGTAGCAACACAGTACTGGGTAGCAACACAGTACTGTGTAGCAACACAGTACTGGGTAGCAACACAGTACTGGGTAGCAACACAGTACTGGGTAGCAACACAGTACTGGGTAGCAACACAGTACTGGGTAGCAACACAGTACTGGGTAGCAACACAGTACTGGGTAGCAACACAGTACTGGGTAGTAACACAGTACTGGGTAGCAACACAGTACTGGGTAGTAACACAGTACTGGGTAGCAACACAGTACTGGGTAGCAACACAGTACTGGGTAGTAACACAGTACTGGGTAGCAACACAGTACTGGGTAGCAACACAGTACTGGGTAGTAACACAGTACTGGGTAGCAACACAGTACTGGGTAGCAACACAGTACTGGGTAGCAACACAGTACTGGGTAGCAACACAGTACTGTGTAGCAACACAGTACTGGGTAGCAACACAGTACTGGGTAGCAACACAGTACTGGGTAGCAACACAGTACTGGGTAGCCCACCAGATACACTCATCAGGTAACTTTAAAATCAATTATCGGTTTTATTTATATATCTAATTAAGGAAATGAAAACCCTTCAACATAATGCGGTATAACTTTAATTAGTCAAAAGTTTTAAATTTGTTCACCCGTTGCTCAGAAATTTTTTCTAAACAGGGGAACAGGGAAGAAATTATTATTTCAAATACTGATGAACTGGACAGTAGGGATGGGGGGGGGGGGGGTGGAAGAGGGGAAGCTCGAAGAACACTGATTTATACGACGTTTCGGTCACCAGTCCACGACTTGGCACAGGTCTAGGATGGATGAAGCTGATGTAACACTTCCTGCGAGGTATCTTGATGCTGATCAAGGTACCTTGATGCTGATCAAGGTACTTTGTTCAAAGAAATGGGAACCACTCTCTCTTTATTTACGTCAAACCTGATTACCTCCCATTCCTTACTGATTTACAACTCAGCAGTGAATAATAATAATAATAATAATAATAATAATAATAATAATAATAATAATAATAACAGGGTAATGTAGGAAGACCATTCGTAGTGGTTACAAGGAGTGTAATAAACATTTACAAATTTTAATAAAATCTCTAATAATTCATACAAGTATACTTTGTAATACTCTGATGTAATGGTTATAGACACAAGATTTTCATTTTAATTATTTTTTTAACATTTCACTCATAGATGCTTTGAAGAACTGACAAAAATATAATTTACAGCCTGGCTCTGGTGCCTACCTTTGATCGCTTGCGTCTAGCACCAACAGTCTGGTTGATCAGTTCACCAACCAAGGTGGGCCTAGCCTGGGACCGAACCGCGGGGGCATTGACCCCCGCAATAATTTTCAGGTAAGTGTTGTGTAAATATAATGATTATAAGCCTGGTCATATTAACGGGCCGCGGGGGCGTTGACCCCCGGAATTCTCTCCAGGTATATACGAGCTCTTCAGATATGATTTTTTTTTTGTTAATCTCTTGAAGATAACTTATTTAAGTGCTCTTAAAACCGTTATAAATATGATATGAACTATAAAACTATAGCGTTGAGGTCCTCTTCAGTAGACAGGTATGTGAGGCCCATATATACAGTACTCGTTTTAGTTTAACTTTTTCCTTTTATATGAATTCGTATGTGTCATTAACCAGCATTGATTACTATTTTGAGTTTTGGGCTTCAGTCTAAATTATTTAGTTTTCATTAAGCATTTGATTAATAAAATGCAAATTTTTGCCTCTGTGGACTGTGGTTACTAGAGTTGGTTGACGGCAGCCAAGTATTGCAGATATTATATTGGAATTATTTACTAAAATATTAACCTTCGCATTTATTATTATTATTATTGTTAATAATATTCTTGTTATTATTATTATTATTATTATTATTATTATTATTATTATTATTATTATTATTATTATTATTATTAAAGGACAAAAAGGCACAATACCGTGGCTGGAACACTACACAAATAACCCGTACATGGAAGAGAGGAGCTTACGATGACGTTTCGGTCCGACTTAGGCCATTTACAAAGTCACACTAACTTCAGAGAGGGAGCCAGTATACATAGGCGAGGGGGACAGGGACGGGACCAAGAGGGGAAGAAAGGTAGTGGTAAGGCTAGTAGTGGAAGTAGTAGTAGAAATAATACTGGCAGAAAGTAAGGAGAATAGTTAGTGGCATAATAAAGAAAAGGGAGCGAAGGGAGGCACTAATAAAGGTAGTAGCAATAGTAGAGGAATGAAGGGGAAGACGTGGTAGAAGCAGAAGTGGAATTAGTCAAAGGGCAAGAAAAAGGAGCACTGCAGGAGAGCTATAGGCACACAGGACGTAGGATCAAAAACACAGGAGAGAAAGGAAAGTGACGGACAGAACAAACTTAGGTATAAGAAAGGTAAACAAAGAAACAAAAAGGAAAAAATAGGAAAGGAGATAAAGTAGGGTAAGGAGAAGAAAGGATCAGGTCAAGTCACGAGTGTGCTGAAGTTTGGAGCATTTGACAATGTAA
>NC_091327.1:27378394-27420894 GCF_038502225.1 Cherax quadricarinatus
AATCGTAATTACACGAGTGCAAACAAACCACTGTACGGATGGGGTTAGTCGTGTGTCTTGTACTGTACAGTTGTAAGTATTGTCTTCTGTACAGAATTAAAGAATAAGACGAGTTAAGAGAGGAAATACTTCTCTGAAGGCCGAGCATCGCCAGACGGGAAATGAGTACAGTACCTGGAGAACTCCAGTTTTAAAGTGTTGCCTAGAGACGTCGTCATCCTCTAGGTGTGTTCCTAGTTTGACGCCTCGGGTTAGGTAAGGTTTGTCAAGAAACAGATCAAGTGTTTCTTGACGCTGGTCTTAGTCATATGATGACCCGCAGCTGGAGCTTTTGGTCGTCTGATTGAGGACTTCCCTTTAAAAATTATGTTTATGATTATAACCATGTTTTTGGAAGCTACACATTGAAACTCATAACAAATTTCCTGAAATTTTTAATATAAATTTATAGACACCACATTATTTAAAGGCACATGTGCAACAGTTAGATACATTTATTGCTTCAACGTTTCGCCTATGCAGCAGGATTCATCAGTCAAAAATAGAGGAGAATGTATTGTAGGGAGCTACAGGAGCAATAGCGTGGTAAAGATGATGTAATTAACCCATCAACCTTGGAGAAATAGTTTGAGGTGGTCAGTCCCTCAGGCTGGAGAAGAGTAATAGTTTGAGGTGGTCAGTCCCTCAGGCTGGAGAAGAGTAATAGTTTGAGGTGGTCAGTCCCTCAGGCTGGAGAAGAGTAATAGTTTGAGGTGGTCAGTCCCTCAGGCTGGAGAAGAGTAATAGTTTGAGGTGGTCAGTCCCTCAGCCTGGAGAAGAGTTAGTATTCATGGTCTGGAACGATAGTTTTACCTCGCCACTACTCCTGCTGTCTAAATTACATTATCCTCTGTATTTGATTGATGAAGCCTATTGCCTAGGCGAAACGTTACAACAATAAAAATACCTAACTGTTGCACAAGTGACTTACTCATCAACTTATCGGTATCATATACCTAATTATGTACCTTTGTAAATATAACAGATTTATCATATAATAAAATCTCAAAATTGGTCACATTTAGGTTAAAATTGATGCTTCTCGTCTTCTTGTAAACTAACATAATTTGGCACTCCAGTTCCACTAAGTAACTTTCTGTTGATTCTGGTTTATTCAGGTTATGATCAGGTAACACCAGGTTACTCTCTGTCGGTTCTGGTTTATTCAGGCTACGATCAATAGCACCAAGTATCTCTTGGGGTTCTAATTTTGTTGTCAGGTTAGGAATAGATACTTCTATTAGGACTATCCCCTATTTAAGGTCGTCTCGGAACATAAGTCCTGCATATTTTGAAGGTATTTTCCCAATAGTTGTCATTTCTAATTTTAATAAATACAAGAGTCTATTTACGCCGCCTAAGAAATGTATTATTTATGGTTAAGGCAACACACATTCAAAGTAACACAATTGTATTAAAAAACACTTAGAGAAGCACCAATACACTCTAATAACACTAACACAGTGTCACAAAAGATTTGTTACTTATTTTATTAACACCTACATATATTAAGATAAAAGTTTATTAAGAACTTGGTTTATCAAGAGCTAGGTATATTAGAATTTAGATTTATTGGGAGCTATGTTTATTGGGAGATGGTTTAATCGGAGCTAGTTTATCAGAGGCTATGTTTATTAAGTGCTACGTATGTATTCTTCAACACAGCATCAACCATGAAGAGTATTTTCTTATACTTCACAAAAAGGCAGTAATATATTTAATGTAATTTTAACTGAAGAATATTGGGCAAAGACATTCAAAATACGTAAGAGGTATGCGTCGAGACGAGGTTGGGCATGGGGCAGCCCTATACATGGGGCAGTCCTATACATGGGGCAGTCCTATACATGGGGCAGTCCTATACATGGGGCAACCCTATGCATGGGGCAGCCCCATGCATGGGGCAGCCCTATACATGGGACACTCCTTACAGAAGCACCAGCTCCTAACATGTCACACAAACTAGAGCAATTTAAGTTGCCTGCTGATGGTGATCCTAATGTGGCTAAACTAGAAGCTGGAGAATTGCCTGGTGATACTGATACAAACCCGACTTGCTGGTTCTATTTATATGAACCTGAGTGAGATAGAATCAGGAGAGTGCTACCGGGTTTAGCGGGAGGGACACGTTATATGTACGAATAACCAAACACAAAATTTTATCACTTATATAGCAAGATTTTAAAAAAATTCAGCAGGTACATGAACAGCCCTAAGGCACCTGAACTTATTATTCTAAACGTATTTATCATTTCGGGAAAGTTTAAAGCCTTGCCGTAGCTTCCCTGGAGCGTCCAACTTTCACACTGGGAAGACACTATGGAGATGACGTCTATAAACTACATTAAAAACTGGAGCCCTCAAGGAATGTCTATATAGATAACCTGTCTGGAGATGCTCAGTCTTCGAGATAAGTATTTCCTCCTTGACCTCTTTTCTTAATTTTGTACACAAGGTAACAATGCTTATAGCTGTACTGTAACAAGACACTCGTTGCATTGAACTAAATATGTAATTGGAGATTTTTATTTATACACTGGAACAAAAGATTAACAAGAACAAGTAATCCTATATAGGCTCAAGCTTGTGAATACATGTAAAAACATACACAAAGGGCTCTGGTGGCCTGGTGGTTAACGCTCTCGCTTCACACGGTGAGGGCCTGGGTTCGATTCCCAGCCAGAGTAGAAACATTGGACGTGTTTCTTTCCACCTGTTGTCTATGTTCACCCATCAGTAAAATGGGTACCTGGGTGTTAGTCGACTGGTGTGGGTCGCATCCTGGGACACTGACCTAAGGAGGCCTGGTCACAGACCGGGCCGCGGGGGCGTTGACCCCCGGAACTGTCTCCAGGTATCTCCAGGTATGTAAATTCTGTTAGTAGCCTTATTCACATGCACTACTGCACTATGAATTACAATATGTTCAAATATACATTATATTATAAATAAAATTAAATAACTTGCATTTATTATCAGTTATGGAATGATTTTTAATATAATTATATATGGATTCAAACTTATGGCCTCGGATCAAGGTAAAACACCTAGCTCTTCTGGGTGCTTGATTCTTGTAGGATTTGGTGGTCCTGTGGATTAGAGCGTTATTTACACACACACACACACACACACACATATATATAATATATATATATATATATATATATATATATATATATATATATATATATATATATATATATATATATATATATATATATATATATATATATATGTGTGTGTGCGTGTGTGTGTGTGTGTGTGTGTGTGTGTGTGTGTGTGTGTGTGTGTGTGTGTGTGTGTGTGTGTGTGTGTGTGTGTGTGTGTGTGTGTAAATAACGCTCTAATCCACAGGACCACCAAATCCTACAAGAATCAAGCACCCAGAAGAGCTAGGTGTTTTACCTTGATCCAAGGCCATAAGTTTGAATCCATATATAATTATATTAAAAATCATTCCAGAACTGAGAATAAATGCAAGTTATTTAATTTTATTTATAATATAATGTATATTTGAACATATTGTAATTCATAGTGTAGTAGTGCATGTGAATAAGGCTACTAACAGAATTTACATTGTGTATGGGAAGCTGTGATTTCGTGTATAGGGCAAGGAAGAACAACATCTTGTAGGAGTGAGGAAGAGCCAGTTGTGAGTGTGGGGGAAGTTCGTGAGGCAGTAGGTAAAATGAAAGGGGGTAAGGCAGCCGGGATTGATGGGATAAAGATAGAAATGTTAAAAGCAGGTGGGGATATAGTTTTGGAGTGGTTGGTGCAATTATTTAATAAATGTATGGAAGAGGGTAAGGTACCTAGGGATTGGCAGAAAGCATGCATAGTTCCTTTGTATAAAGGCAAAGGGGATAAAAGAGAGTGCAAAAATTATAGGGGGATAAGTCTGTTGAGTATACCTGGCAAAGTGTATGGTAGAGTTATTATTGAAAGAATTAAAAGTAAGACGGAGAATAGGATAGCAGATGAACAAGGAGGCTTTAGGAAAGCTAGGGGGTGTGTGGACCAGGTGTTTACAGTGAAACATATAAGTGAACAGTATTTAGATAAGGCTAAAGAGGTCTTTGTGGCATTTATGAATTTGGAAAAGGCGTATGACAGGGTGGATAGGGGGGCAATGTGGCAGATGTTGCAGGTGTATGGTGTAGGAGGTAGGTTACTGAAAGCAGTGAAGAGTTTTTACGAGGATAGTGAGGCTCAAGTTAGAGTATGTAGGAAAGAGGGAAATTATTTCCCAGTAAAAGAAGGCCTTAGACAAGGATGTGTGATGTCACCGTGGTTGTTTAATATATTTATAGATGGGGTTGTAAGAGAAGTAAATGCGAGGGTCTTGGCAAGAGGCGTGGAGTTAAAAGATAAAGAATCACACATAAAGTGGGAGTTGTCACAGTTGCTCTTTGCTGATGACACTGTGCTCTTGGGAGATTCTGAAGAGAAGTTGCAGAGATTGGTGGATGAATTTGGTAGGGTGTGCAAAAGAAGAAAATTGAAAGTGAATACAGGAAAGAGTAAGGTTATGAGGATAACAAAACGATTAGGTGATGAAAGATTGGATATCAGATTGGAGGGAGAGAGTATGGAGGAGGTGAATGTATTCAGATATTTGGGAGTGGACGTGTCAGCGGATGGGTCTATGAAAGATGAGGTGAATCATAGAATTGATGAGGGGAAAAGAGTGAGTGGTGCACTTAGGAGTCTGTGGAGACAAAGAACTTTGTCCTTGGAGGCAAAGAGGGGAATGTATGAGAGTATAGTTTTACCAACGCTCTTATATGGGTGTGAAGCATGGGTGATGAATGTTGCAGCGAGGAGAAGGCTGGAGGCAGTGGAGATGTCATATCTGAGAGCAATGTGTGGTGTGAATATAATGCAGAGAATTCGTAGTTTGGAAGTTAGGAGGTGGTGCGGGATTACCAAAACTGTTGTCCAGAGGGCTGAGGAAGGGTTGTTGAGGTGGTTCGGACATGTAGAGAGAATGGAGCGAAACAGAGTGACTTCAAGAGTGTATCAGTCTGTAGTGGAAGGAAGGCGGGGTAGGGGTCGGCCTAGGAAAGGTTGGAGGGAGGGGGTAAAGGAGGTTTTGTGTGCGAGGGGCTTGGACTTCCAGCAGGCATGCGTGAGCGTGTTTGATAGGAGTGAATGGAGACAAATGGTTTTTAATACTTGACGTGCTGTTGGAGTGTGAGCAAAGTAACATTTATGAAGGGGTTCAGGGAAACCGGCAGGCGGGACTTGAGTCCTGGAGATGGGAAGTACAGTGCCTGCAGTCTGAAGGAGGGATGTTAATGTTGCAGTTTAAAAACTGTAGTGTAAAGCACCCTTCTGGCAAGACAGTGATGGAGTGAATGATGGTGAAAGTTTTTCTTTTTCGGGCCACCCTGCCTTGGTGGGAATCGGCCAGTGTGATAATAATAATAATAATATTATATATATATATATATATATATATATATATATATATATATATATATATATATATATATATATATATATATATATATATATATATATATATATATATTATTGTAACCACGAACGAGTGGTATTGATCAATAACACTGCGACTAGCCAAGTACTCGAACCCGTGCTACTTTGGCCGCCTTATGGTTAGCGAAAACACATGACGCTTTAACCCACAGGACCACGCAATCCTATTACTTGCTTATATATATATATATATATATATATATATATATATATATATATATATATATATATATATATATATATATATATATATATATATTCTCCATGGGGAAGTGGAACAGAATTCTTCCTCCGTAAGCCATGCGTGTTGTAAGAGGCGACTAAAATGCCGGGAGCAAGGGGCTAGTAACCCCTTCTCCCGTATAAATTACTAAATTTAAAAAGAGAAACTTTCGTTTTTCTTTTTGGGCCACCCTGCCTTGGTGGGATACGGCCGGTTTGTTGAAAAAAAAATGTATATATATATATATATATATATATATATATATATATATATATATATATATATATATATATATATATATATATATATATATATATGTGTGTGTGTGTGTGTGTGTATATATGTATATATATACAAAACAACCCCGGGGAGAGTTGAAAGATAGCTCTAGGCCTTTCGTGTTGCAATCAATACATCATCAGAAGCTTTGTAATGTTCCCCTGAACGAATTTACTTGGACTTCCTACTCATTTCTGCAACATTGTAAGCACCTGATGATGTGTGGATCGCAACACGAAAGATTTAGAGCTATCATTCAACTACCTTAGTGGCTGTTTTGCATCTTGTATCACTTGTTTGCGATTACTGCTGAGTGACCTACGTGGTCAAAGTGCTATGTAAATATTACAACTCCCACCATTACTACTACTGCTCTGAAGAGAGAACTGTCAGTATTTCAATGAAATATATATATTTATAATGCTTAACAATTTGCAAAAGGCCGAAATTAATTACAAACATTATCTCTCAATCCGCAGAAGGATTCGAACCTGCACATGCTGCATCAAAGTACCTGCATCAAATAATACCTGCATCAAAGTACGTAGTACTTTGATGCAGGTATTATCAGGTATTATCAGCAGTTATATTGTAACATTTTCCCTGATGCTTTTTCCTGCACCAGATGTAAGGCTATGTCCATGAATTTAGTTTCTTTTTTGGAAAATACAGAGTGGAATAGCAAGATAAAGACACCTTTCTACAGGAGGGTAACAGTCAGGCATCTTCCTGCAGGAGGGTGAGAGTCAGATATTTCAAGGGAAAAGGGTAAGAGGAGGACGCCTTCATACAGAAGGATCGGAGTAGGACACTTTAATGCAGGAGGGTTAAAATATGATACCTTCCTGCAGAATGATAGGAATAAGGATCATATGAGCATGGCAACTTTCTGCGAAAGGGAAAGAACACAGTCCTTCAGGAGGATAGGAATATGACACCTTCCTGCAGGACAGCAGAAGTAATGACAGAGCCACATGAGCGAAAAAGAGCCACTTTAATAAGTACTCTGTGAAACAAAATAAAATGGAAAGATCAGGAGAGTATTGTGTTCCTATTGAGTTACCAGTGAGTACCTTCCTTGGAGCTTCCAACTTTCAAACTGGGAATATATCTTAGGAATGAGGAAGACACCAGGAACAATACGTGGAACCTTAGCCTTCAGGGAATTTCCATCACTATAACCAGTCTGTCTCTTGAAGACAGCAAACGCTAAACCCACTGGAGGCTTTAACACATTTGTACTGTAAAGTAATTTAAAACTATGGCTTATGTGCATATTCGTGTTTGTTTAGAACACGGGCTCCAGGTCGGTGCTGCGTACTCTAGGCCAGGGCTCAGGTGTTGTTCACCGTCATAAATGCTTCCGTGCTTACATACCTGAAGGCTTTCCACGTGCATGATATCCATGAATATGTTACTGCATACTGGGCTACATTTCCAAAAGGCTCAAATAGACATGTAAAAAAAAAAGATGAATGAGTGTAAAAACATTACAAGCAACTTTACTGGTAAAAGAATTCCTAAACTTTAGGAATTCATCCCCCTTCCTCTAAGAATATAACCGTTGTGACACTAAGATGACTTGAGTGCAGGTTGCCCACCGGAACTGGTGACCAGTTAGCACAGTGAACGAAGTTCTGCAGGCAGCTCACCGCTTGGATGTAATGCCTTTTTGCCGAAAAGTATGAAGACGGAGACACAAGTTGGATAACAAGCTTTCACCGGGACAGTGTTTCGATTTATATGATTTGATGAAGCTCTGCAAAGTACAAAACGTCCTCGGCAGTAATACGATTTTCGTCACTTATGGGTTTACTGGGATGTCAGAAGTGGTGGAAAGTTACATTACTGGAGTGTGAGAGTTTAAAAATTTCCCCTCCTCCCACCAGCGAAGGGATGGAGCAAGTTTGACGTAGTTGTGGTTTCCAATACGTACTGAGTTATCCAGTAAGACCAGGAAAGAACAGAGTTCCCGTCCTCCTCATCCTGCTCCTGTCACTCACCAGCAGAAATCCTTTTGCCTTTTTTCGCAAACATTCTCTTTTTGGCTTTGAGTCGTCGACTAAGACATTTAAAGTCTTATCTATTGTGTTAGATGCCAAAACGTTGACTATTGAATATTATCTCGGATGAACTAGGTGCCATCTTTCATACCTTGCAAGATTACGTTCCTCCTAAACGTATGCAAAGTAACTCACAGGTTGATGCCATAGTCCATCGCATTGTCTTTCCCTTCTCTACCCTCCATCACGGTTTACCAGTTTTCATAAGATAATATCTGCTACAGATTAATATCTGCTACAGATTTGTTGCCTTACCTCGCTGGGTTTTTCTGCCTGAATTAGTTTATAGAGCTCTTGAGGAGTGGGTAGATTATGTTCGAAACATTTCTCCGTCTGGTGTCTTGTCGATCATTCTTTCCTAGAAACTTCACTAAATTTACATTCAACATCCGCAAGCTACATTACTCTCAACAATATATTTAACAGGTCAGAGAACCATGGTTACTGACTTTCTGCCATCTCCTGAACACTGACGTATTTGCCAGCAGATTAGATACCCAGAGAAGGTCCATCGAATCAGTCCCTAACCCTGGTATTTCACAATGACTCATCTTGCGGCGAAAAGTGTTGGCTACTGCAATAGGCCTAATTCCTCCATCCTTCTTTTTAAGTGCACAAAGTGTTGCACCAAAAAAGAAAGGTTTAATTTCATCAGGAATAAGACCAGCCAAAGAACTGTTGACGAACCTTGTGATCTCTGAAAGCAGTGTCTCTGCAATCTCCCCCATAACTGGATTAACCATTTCCTTTAAATACTGTGGCCTTATTCCAGTGTAACCCCCAGCAGTGCCAGATGGGAACGACATTATTGCTTTGTAAACGTTTGAGTCTTCCACGATCAATGGTTCCACAGTGGGAACAGAGGTGTTGCAGCTGTTGGTACCCCTGGTTTCCCTGGCAGGGTGCTTCTGCAGTGTCAGCATCCCTGGGGGCAATTGTATCTTCACTGGTAATAATTCTGATTGTCCCTTCTGTGTTGCCCTCTTCAATTTTCTTGCTCACCTGCACTCTGACTTTTTCACTGTCAGTGGAGTGAGTGGGGTGTTCTGCCTCTCCTGTTTTCGTATTGACGGGGAAGGCGAATGAGATTATCAGTTCTAGGAAAGTCTCTTATAGATTTAATGATCATTGAGCTCAATGAAACTCAAACAGCCTGAATGTATAGAGTATCATTCTTTTTATAAGATGCTTCGTCTATTAATAACTGAAGTTTTTCGTTCGAGGCCTAATAGGTGCCAGTTTGATATTATTTTAAAAATAATATCAAACTGGCACCTACAGAATCCAATAACACCACCAACCTTCTTTTAAGTAGGGCTGAGCAGTATTAAATAAATGTCTGAAGACAATCAGAAGTTTTCACCAGTTATTATGCGGAAAACAAAATTAAGAACTGACTTTACAACAATGACCCGAGGACATCTGCATGTGCCAATAACAACAGAAACCTTTTTCCCAGCTTTGGGCAGACATCATCTGTCTGCCAACAGTCCGTCCTCTTAACCAAAGGCAACATTACATTGTTGTAATAACAACCAAATGGGGGACTGATGAAGGCTCCTTAAGCATTCAAAATCTCAGTTTTTTCCTATTTCGCTCAGTGGCTGCCCGTTTTCACTCTGCGCTGGAGATTCTTTTTATCACCTTTATCTTATATTTATAATTTTCCGTTGTGGTATAACGTAAAGAGAAAAGCCATACAGACTTTTACGGGAATTGAGAAGATGAGTTGTTGCCAGTTATGTAACCTCTCCTTGTTCTATCCACAAAACACCTCGAGTTGCAAAAATGAACATTTAGAAACTACAACTTTTCCATCTTACGACGCTGCCTCTGTCTTGATATATGAAGACGACTGTGGCTACATAACTGCATATCTAGATTCATCCGCAGTTCACCAGTAACCTCTCACTCTTGGAAAGTCCGCTGAGCACCACTATTCTTAGCTCTATACGTTCCAGGAGACGCTGGTAAGAGCGATGTACCATCACCATTCGTATTTGTCAGTTTCCTGCCACTTGTTGTTTCCCCTTCCTTCTTGATACTGACCCCAAAATTTCTTTGTACATCTTCCAGACCTGCAATTCCGCTTGCTTTAAATGGGGCTGTTTGTTGTTTGTATATGTTAATAATCGTCTAAATAGTACACAAATAATAAATAAAAATAAAAAATGATAAAAATAACAAAATAAAAATAATATTGAAAATAATAACAGCAATAATAATAATAATAATAATAATAATAATAATAATAATAATAATAATAATAATAAACCTTCCTTAACAGTTTTTAATTTTTTGCTTCTTTTTCTGTGTGTTGCTTCAGGATGCAATGAAAAAGACTTTTCATATCACCTTAACACATCCTCATAACCCTGTTTAATATTGTATCAGATTTTTTTATAAGAATTAAATAAAAGTAGGTAAATACACACCTAATTACACACACACACACACACACACACACACACACAAACACACACATTATATATACACACACATTATATACACACACATTATATACACACACATATATATATATATATATATATATATATATATATATATATGTATATATGTATATGTATATATATGTATATATATATATCTTTCTTTCTTTCAACACACCGGCCGTATCCCACCGAGGCGGGGTGGCCCAAAAGGAAAAACGAAAGTTTCTCCTTTTACATTTAGTAATATATACAGGAGAAGAGGTTACTAGCCCCTTGCTCCCGGCATTTTAGTTGCCTCTTACAACACGCATGGCTTACGGAGGAAGAATTCTGTTCCACTTCCCCATGGAGATAAGAGGAAATAAACAAGAATAAGAACTAGAAAGAAAATAGAAGAAAACCCAGAGGGGTGTGTATATATGTGCTTGTACATGTATGTGTAGTGTGACCTAAGTGTAAGTAGAAGTAGCAAGACGTACCTGAAATCTTGCATGTTCATGAGACAGAAAAAAGGACACCAGCAATCCTACCATCATGTAAAACAATTACAGGCTTTCGTTTTACACTCACTTGGCAGGACGGTAGTACCTCCCTGGGCGGTTGCTGTCTACCAACCTACTACCTATATATATATATATATATATATATATATATATATATATATATATATATATATATATATATATATATATGTCGTGCCGAATATGTAAAACTGGTCAATTAGCAAGAACACATTTAAAATTAAGTCCTTTCTAAAATTTTCTCTTATACGTTTAAAGATATATTTTTTCATTGATGATAATGTAAAAATTTTTAATTTTGCTCCAAAAGAATCTTAGAAAACTTACCTAACCTTATTATAACAAGAACAATTTATTTTACCCTAACCTAACTAAATATATTTTAGATTTGTTTACAATAATTTAATACTAAACAAATACAGTGAAATATATTTTTTTCGTTAGGTTCAGAATGATTTTGGCGAAATTATTGCATACACAAATTTTCACTTGTCCTATATGGCAAGATGAGCGTTGCTATTTAAGCCAAGATCGCAAGTTCTGCCTATTCGGCACGACATATATATATATATATATATATATATATATATATATATATATATATATATATATATATATATATATATATATATATATATATATATATATCGTAAGTTTTCTAAGATTCTTTTGGAGCAAAATTAAAAATGTTTACATTAACATTAATGAAAAAATATATATCTTTAAACGTATAAGAGAAAATTTTAGAAATGACTTAATTTTAAATGAGTTTTTGCTAATTGACCAGTTTTACATATTCGGCACGACATATATATATATATATATATATATATATATATATATATATATATGTATATATATATATATATATATATATATATATATATATATATATATATATATATATATATATATATATATATATATATTACTCATATGTGTGCGTGCGTGCGTGTGTTCATGTGTGTGTGTGCTCACTTATTTGTGGTTGCAGGGGTCGAGTCATAGCTCCTGGCCCCGCCTCTTCACTGACTGCTACTAGGTCCTCGTCTGAAAACTATGTATGGTTCCTGCCTCCACTACGTCATTTTCTAGGCTGTTCCATTTCCTGACAACTCTATGACTGAAAAAATACTTCCTAACATTCTTTTGTCTCACAGGAGTCTTCAACTTCCAATTGTGACCCCTTGTTTTTGTGTCCCCTCTTTGGAACATCCTGTCTTTGTCCACCTTGTCAATTCCTCGCAGTATTTTATACGTCGTTATCATGTCTCCCCTGACCCTCCTGTCCTTCAGTGTCGTCAGGCCGATTTCCCTTAACATTTCTCCGTAGGACAATCTCCTTAGCTCTTGAACTAGTCTTGTTGCAAACCTTTGCACTTTCTCTAATTTCTTGACGTTCATGACCAGGTGTGGACTCCAAACTGGTGCTGCATACTCCAATATGGGCCTGACGTATATGGTGTACCGAATCATGAACGATTCCTTACTGAGGTATCGGAACACTATTCTTAGGTTTGCCAGACGCCCGTACGCTGAAGCAGTTATCTGATTGATGTGCGCCTCAGATGTGCTCGGTATTATACTCACCCCAAGATCTTTTTCCTTGAGTGAGGCTTGCAGTCTTTGGCCACCTAGACTATACTTTGTCTGCGGTCTTCTTTGCCCTTCCCCGATCTTCATGACTGCATTTGGCGGGGTTAAATTCAAGGAGCCAGTTGTTGGACCAGGCTTGTAGCCTGTCCAGGTCTGTTTGTAGTCCTGCCTGTTCCTCGACCGATTTAACTCTCCTCATTAGCTTCACATCATATGCAAACAGGGATACTTCTGAGGTTATCCCTTCCTTTATGTCATTCACATATACCAAAAACAGCACAGGGCCTAGGACTGACTCCTGTGGAACACCGCTCGTCACAGTCGCCCATTCTGACACCTCGTCACGTACCATGACTCGTTGTTGCCTCTGTGTGTGTGTGTGTGTGTGTACTCACCTAGTTATACTCACCTAGTTGTACTCACCTAGTTGAGGTTGCAGGGGTCGAGTCCGAGCTCCTGGCCCCGCCTCTTCACTGATCGCTATTAGATCACTTTCCCTGAACCGTGAGCTTTATCATACCTCTGCTTAAAGCTATGTATGGATCCTGCCTCCACTACATCGCTTCCCAAACTATTCCACTTACTGACTACTCTGTGGCTGAAGAAATACTTCCTAACATCCCTGTGATTCATCTGTGTCTTCAACTTCCAACTGTGTCCCCTTCTTACTGTGTCCAATCTCTGGAACATCCTGTCTTTGTCCACCTTGTCACTTCCTCTCAGTATTTTGTATGTCGTTATCATGTCCCCCCTATCTCTCCTGTCCTCCAGTGTCGTCAGGTTGATTTCCCTTAACCTCTCCTCGTAGGACATACCTCTTAGCTCTGGGACTAGTCTTGTTGCAAACCTTTGCACTTTCTCTAGTTTCTTTACGTGCTTGTGTGTGTGTGTGTGTGTGTGTGTGTGTGTGTGTGTGTGTGTGTGTGTGTGTGTGTGTGTGTGTGCATATGTGTGTGTGTGTGTGTGTGTGTGTACTCACCTAGTTGTACTCACCTAGTTGAGGTTGCGGGGGTCGAGTCCGAGCTCCTGGCCCCGCCCCTTCACTGATCGCTACTAGGTCACTCTCCCCGAGCCGTGAGCTTTATCATACCTCTGCTTAAAGCTATGTATGGATCCTGCCTCCACTACATCGCTTCCCAAACTATTCCACTTACTGACTACTCTGTGGCTGAAGAAATACTTCCTAACATCCCTGTGATTCATCTGTGTCTTTAGCTTCCAACTGTGTCCCCTTGTTACTGTGTCCAATCTCTGGAACATCCTGTCTTTGTCCACCTTGTCAATTCCCCTCAGTATTTTGTATGTCGTTATCATGTCCCCCCTATCTCTCCTGTCCTCCAGTGTCGTCAGGTTGATTTCCCTTAACCTCTCCTCGTAGGACATACCTCTTAGCTCTGGGACTAGTCTTGTTGCAAACCTTTGCACTTTCTCTAGTTTCTTTACGTGCTTGGCTAGGTGTGGGTTCCAAACTGGTGCCGCATACTCCAATATGGGCCTAACGTATACGGTGTACAGGGTCCTGAACGATTCCTTATTAAGATGTCGGAATGCTGTTCTGAGGTTTGCTAGGCGCCCATATGCTGCAGCAGTTATTTGGTTGATGTGCGCTTCAGGAGATGTGCCTGGTGTTATACTCACCCCAAGATCTTTTTCCTTGAGTGAGGTTTGTAGTCTCTGACCCCCTAGACTGTACTCCGTCTGCGGCCTTCTTTGCCCTTCCCCAATCTTCATGACTTTGCACTTGGTGGGATTGAACTCCAGGAGCCAATTGCTGGACCAGGTCTGCAGCCTGTCCAGATCCCTTTGTAGTTCTGCCTGGTCTTCGATCGAGTGTATTCTTCTCATCAACTTCACGTCATCTGCAAACAGGGACACCTCAGAGTCTATTCCTTCCGTCATGTCGTTCACAAATACCAGGAACAGCACTGGTCCTAGGAATGACCCCTGCGGGACCCCGCTGGTCACAGGTGCCCACTCTGACACCTCGCCACGTACCATGACTCGCTGCTGTCTTCCTGACAAGTATTCCCTGATCCATTGTAGTGCCTTCCCTGTTATCCCTGCTTGGTCCTCCAGTTTTTGCACCAATCTCTTGTGTGGAACTGTGTCAAACGCCTTCTTGCAGTCCAAGAAAATGCAATCCACCCACCCCTCTCTCTCTTGTCTTACTGCTGTCACCATGTCACCATGTGTGTGTGTGTATGTGTGTGTGTGTGTGTGTGTATGTGTGTGTGTGTATGTGTGTGTGTGTATGTGTGTGTGTGTGTGTGTGTGTGTATGCGTGTGTGTGCGCGTGTATGTACATGTGTTGGTATAAACCTTGGTAATAAATACCGACAAGTTGGTTTAGAAAGACACGTAAGCAAACACTATAACATATTTATTAGAAAACGTTTCGGTCCTGGGACCTTGATCACTTCTAACATACAAGATCAATGCAGTTGAACCATCAATAAAGTTTACACTTGAACTCGAAAATGATGGCAAACTTCCTTTCCTCGACGTTCTACTGTGCAGATCTCCCGACAGTGACAAACTTCTCTTCAAAGTGTATAGAAAACCTACCAACAAGGACGATCTTATACACTTTTATTCACACCAAGATACCCGCACTAAGAGAGGAGTCCTCATTGGCTTCTTCTTGAGAGCTCTTCGCATCTCCAGCCCTTGTTTTCTAGAAGAAGAATGCACTTACATAACACAAGCCTTTACACGTCTTCAGTTCCCATCTTTCTTCATCCGAGATTGCAGACTCAAGGCACAAGCTATCCTCAACAAACCGCCCATGGAACAGCCCCCTAAACAGTTCATAGTACTCCCATGTGGCGATGTTGCCACGAATACTCGCCGGGCACTTGCTATGAGTAACATCAACGTTTCCACCATAAACACATCCTCTATCAAAGACCTCACTACTAAACGCAGCCCCACACCTCTAACTTCTACAGCAGGCGTCTACACTATCCCCTGTGGGTTCTGTCCCAAGAAATATGTAGGCGAGACAGGCAGAGATCTTGCAGTCCGCCTGAATGAGCATCGAAATGCCTCTAACAGAGACGATGTAAGGTACGCCTGTGTCCTCCACAGAGACTCCACGGGGCATTTGATGAACTGGAACGAGGCACAACTCGTTCTCACCGAACCAGACCTCAGACGCCGACGGTGCCTAGAAGCCTCACTAATCACCGTCACCGACACTATAGAACGCAACACTGGAAACTACAAAATTTCAAAAACATTGGCATACATGATACTTAAGCAGCACCAACCCAACAACACAGGAGTCACATGATTTCATCGTCTACTGGTCCTCATCATAGGCAGAGGTTGTTTTGATAAGGACCTGCCTCGCATGGGCCAGTAGGCCTTCTACAGTGTTCCTCCATTCTTATGTTCTTATGACATTCCTCAGGTCACGTGCGTCACATCTCACTCTCCGCCTATATATAATGTCTTTCTACCTCTGTATGTTAGAAGTGATCAAGGTCCCAGGACCGAAACGTTTTCTAATAAATATGTTATAGTGTTTGCTTACGTGTCTTTCTAAACCATGTACATGTGTATATTGCCTAATAAGCAAAATCGGTTAATTAGGCAGACTTGCCAGAAAAAAATTCTTTTCGGAAAATGACAAATAAATAGATTAAAAAATATTTTGATAATTAAAATGGTATAGAATTTTGTATTAATGTACCAAACTAACATAGACATATCTCCTAACCTTACTCAAATTAACGTAATTATATTTAGCTTTATCCTCTCCAAACATTCTTAGATCAGTCTAAATCTGTTGAGTATTGCTTAATATCATTGAAATTTATTAATTTCGTGTTCAGAGTGACTTTCTCGGCGTTTTTTCGTCAATAAATTTTCACTCTCCTAGCTTGGCCAAGCGATCGTTGCTTAATAAGATAAGATCGCAAACTCTGCCTGAAATGCACGACGTGGTAATTAGAAGATTATATATCATCGTGTTTAATGACTTCTGGTAATAACTGAAAGTAACAGATACTCTGATAATTATGGGTGCAAATGTTTATCTTCACTCATCGTCTCTACAACGACTCACGAATTCCTGACGTTCGTGCCCTGCTGGAAGTCCAATAGTGAGAGTTAATGCAACAATACTCAACATTCGCGTTCGTATTTGCGGAATTCTGAAGGTGGTTTGATGCTGGTGAAGGGCTTTTGATCCAGTGCATTAGAGCTACCCTTCTCGTTATTTCCTTCCCTACAGTAGGCGATGCGTGACCCATAGGGGTTTAGCGCTTTTTCATGAGGATGATAGTGATAACAGTATGCTAGCTGACGCTATGGTCCCACATCCGACGTCTTCTAGTATGCAAGTACATCAACCCATACCTGGAACACAAGGTGGGGCATCAGCCCATAACTGGAACACAAGGTGGGGCATCAACCCATAACTGGAACACAAGGTAGGGCATCAATCCATACCTGGAACAAAAGATGGGGCATCAACCCATACCTGGAACGCAAGGTAGAGCATCAACCCATACCTGGAACACAAGGTGGAGTTTCATCCCATAACTGGAACACAAGGTGGGGCATCAACGCATACCTGGAACACAAGGTGGAGCATCAGCCCATTCCTGGAATACAAGGTGGGATATCAACCAATACCTGGAACACAAGGTGGGACATCAACCAATGCCTGGAACACAAGGTGGCACATCAACCCGTACCTGGAACACAAGGTGAAGTATCAACGCATAACTGGAACACAAGGTGAGGCATCAACCCATACCTAGAACACAAGGAGGAGTATTAACCCATAACTGGAACACAAGGTGGGGCATCAACGCATACCTGGAACACAAGGTGGAGGATCAGCCTATTCTTGGAATACAAGGTGGGACATCAACCAATACCTGGAACACAAGGTGAGACATCAACCAATGCCTGGAACACAAGGTGGCACATCAACCCGTACCTGGAGCACAAGGTGGAGTATCAACCCATAACTGGAGCACAAGGTGAGGCATCAACCCATACCTGGAACACAAACCTGAGCATCGACATATATCTGTAACACAAAGTGACGCATTAGCTCATTCCTATATTACAACAGAGCATCCCCCTTTACATATAACACGACGCAGAGCATCAGTCTATACCTGTAACACCATACAGAGCATCAACGCATACCTCTAACACATGCTGAACATCAATCCATACCTCTAACATGCGAAATATCTATCCATACCTCTAACACTATATAAAGTATCAATCGATGCCTCTAACAGAGGCCAGGTGCCACCACGACAGTAATCAATAACACAAGAGGTTCTCTCTGTGGTGTTGTTAAGAAGCAGATCTAACACGGTGTCGGCGGTGTGATGAGAGAACAGTCATCCCCGGGGCTCTCAATATTGTTAACAAACCCATAATCTGCCCAGCAAAAACTATCGTCTTTGAAATCAACACTTTTTTTTCCCCCCATCTGTGGAGGTTAAGCCCCAAATCTTAACCATAAGGATTCCCAGTCTTTTTTTTTTTTTAATTTGTACGACACGCTAAGCCCGTGTGGTTCAAGTAGGGCAAGAAGTGGTGGAGGTTCGATCTTCCGTAATACTGTTGGCTGCTAACCATTTCATTCCAAACGCTGAGACTTGCACAAATAGGTAGCTTTTCAAGTAGCATTAAGTAGCATTGCGGTCACGTGATATGCTCAGTCCCAGCGCAATAAGACGTAGTGCTGAGCTATGAGGTGAAGACGTCAAAATAGTTCGCTGATCAAGTAGCATTACGTAGCACTGAAATCACTTAATATGTTCAGTCCCAATGCAACCAGACGTAGCGAAGTGCTGAACTTCGAGGTGAGGACGTCGATTATCTCTGCTAATCCTCGTATTCTGGTTTCGCTCAAAGGACGGAAATTGACGCCTCCGCCACTCATAATACTGAATGAACCACGTGGGTTTAGTGATGAATGACCCACGTAGGTTTGTAAGAAAAGAAATATATTAACACCATACAGTCTGTATAAGGCAGTTTTATAAAGAATTATTTGAAGACAATTTAGACTGTATGTAAAATGGGAGAAGGTTAGAGCATCGTATCGGGTTGAGAAAAAACGGATCTTTGAGTCGTGTATACTGACGTTAAGAATAGTGAACAATAGGCTTACCTAAGTGTACTGCATGCCGACTTGTCGAGAACAAAAGTAACTGATTCTACAGCCACGTCTGCTTCCATCTCAAACACTTCAGTATATACCTTGTCATTTTCCCTAGTGATCCTCCCATGTGATCCTTTCTCGGGTGACATAACCTCAGTAGCCTTTCCATTTAGCTGACCTACTTGTTTGCTGACAGTGACCTACCCTATAGAAAAAACTGACTTGCCTGGTCGGTGATTGGTGACTTCTTTGATCAGAAAGAGTACAGTAAGGGGCCAAAGATTCAATTAATATAATGTTCCCTTCACAACTGCACGGAAGATGATAGGCTGGATAACAATGACCTTCAAACTAAGAGACACCAAGCCAGTGATAATACTCTTCGTGGTATTTGCACTCCCTTGATTGAAACATTTCTTTGCACTAACAACCCCATTTAAGGCAGGTGACATTGTGGATCTAGAAAACGTACAGATAACTTTCACTGCTGGGGCCATTTCAAACTAAATTATTAGCTACAGCATTCCCTCAACTTATACTACCTTGAGCGTAGGCGAGAAAGATCAATCATAATTTACTCCTACAAAATAATGGAGGGCCTTGTTCCAAATATGCAAACTAAAATTGCTACTCATGTGTAGTGGCTAGTTAATAAGAGACCAAAAGGGGCAGTTGTCCCAGGGTCCCCAGAAGTGAAGGGCCTCAAGACTCCATTTTGTTTGAAATATTCCTGAAGTGGAACAAAAATGTTTTTCTTAATATCAAATTAATTTGTGTAATTTTAAAAAGTATCCTTCTGAGGAATTGCAGTTATGGACAGATTGAAAAATACAAAACAAATACTCGTATGTTGCATATATAGTTTGTGTGTTGCTTCAGTGCTCCACCTCGTGTTATTCCGTCATGCCAACGAGAACAAGAGGCTCGGTACACGGTACAAAATATCCTCAATGAAAAGAGTGGTAATTATTATTATAATCAAGGGGGAAGCGCTAAACCCGTAGGATTATACAGCGCCTGTGGTAGGATGTGGAAGGTATTCAGGTTTAATTTAGGGAATTGGAGCACAGATCCAATTCCCTAGATCAAGAGTCCCTCACCAGCATCAAGGAGCCTTCCTTGACGGGAAAAGAGTGGTAAAAATACACAAGGTATAGAGCAAATCTCTAATTACAAATACAGTTTCGCACTGTGTAGAGATTTATAAGTAGAAGACTTGATAAAGCTCTATGCAGAGCAAAGGTTTGTAAATGATGTTTGTTAGCAAGTAATCTTATTGACACACTTGTTGACAAGTGTTGGCATCCAACACCAGCAGGTGTGTAGTACACTAAGAAACAAGACAATAAACACAAAGGTTTAAACACTTTTTAACCTTCCCGTCACTATACTTATGGTGGGAAGAAATCGCTATAAAACGCGAGTTTATATACATTGAACGGTGTATATGTTTCTCTGTCTATATGTTGACAGTTTACTTTAATCACTATTTTAGGTATTAAAGTATCCTTCATTGGTGGTGAGCAGTTTACATGCAACCTAAATGAGCTTTCGTGTAGTCACTAGAGTTTAGATCAAGTTAACGAATCATCTATAGAACGCGAGGCTACAAAAATTGTAAAAAATAAAAAAGCACTACGGTGAAAATATTAACAGATCAGGGAAACCTGAATGTTTTCGTGTATTTGTTTACACATCTTCAGAGGAACTCGCATATAAGGAAAAATACCTATTGAACCTCATCTATGTTCAAGAGAAAATTTGATGAACTCTTCCAGACCGTTTCTGACCAACAGAGCTGTGGATTATTATTATAATCAAAAAGAAGCGCTAAGCCACAAGGGCTATACAAACAGAGCTGTGGAGTCCTACAGTAATTCAGATTGCATTCCGCTATCATCAACAGCCTGAGTAATCAGGACCTCAGCTAGAAAGCCTAAGACCGGGCCGCATGGGCGATGATAATTGGAGGTATCAACAGGTAAACAACTGGTGAAACCGTGTCTATTTCACAAATTATTTTGCAGTCGCTTAAGTTATTAAAATGATTAACAAAGAAAAAGCGCTTAAATTGAACGACCTCTGCACTAGTGGTGTGTGTTGTTAGATGGGAAGGTGGAGTTATTGGCTTGGGGTTCTGGAAGGTTCTGCGTCCACCTGCCGCAACGACAGGATAAAATCATGGACACGTGATTACTCTTCATCTTTTATGGCACCAAGCCAAAACTGGTGCTCACAGCAAGACTGTTGGGAGCTAGAGCCAAACGTGTGGCACTCAGAGCCTTTACACATAAGCTATGAGACACACATCGAACCGTATCACACACCAAGACCACTGAGTCCAGCTCGGATAATTCAGAGGTCACTTGTGCTGTGGCCCACCAAAGTGCCATCGGCTCCCCCACCTTAACGTGTCATAGAAGCACTTACATTCGTGGTTATATACGCTTCACCTCCCTCTATGACCCTCGCAGCACTCACGCTGTTGCACTGCTTTCTCTGAGATTTTCTTTTTGGGAGAGCCCTTCACTGGGTGCCTTGATAGTGAAGATATTTTGATCCAAGAAATTGGAACTTTCCCTCTCTGCATCGAATTAACCTCATTATCCTCAGTTTTTACCAGAAGATCGATAAATTTTTTTTACAGTGACAATTTTGAAAAGTACAATGCGAGTATTGCGCAGTGACATGACCGAATACTCTTGCAGTGACATACCACATAATAAGTAATATGTTGATGTATATCAGTGTCAACAATCTTGGGTTGATAAATGGAACTCAAAATATTATCAACACTAACAAATTCTATATTTACTAAGGGTACTTTTGCCCTTTTTATATACATTTTTAATTTGCATGAACTTGTTTGTTCAGCCTATTTTTTTTTAGCACAATTATAAGCAATACTACTACTACTGCTATTTTTTTTTTAATAAATTTTTGCATCAGTTCTGTAGTGGACTCAGGGATTATCAAATTATTGCAAGGTCTCAGACCAGGACCCCTAAAATGGAAGGAATTGTTATTATAAGCAAAAAAGACGCTAAACCACAAGGGTAAATGGAAGGAAACATTATGAAAATTTGAACTTCTAAAAAGTAAAAGATGTTTGAATACTGATTATAATGACAAGTTGTAAAACTTGCCTGTCATCTTAGTGATCATGAAACAAAGAAAAGGCAATCTTGCTAGAGTGCAAGACATTTAAAAGGCTTCCGTTTCAGACTTTCATTACAGGACGGTAGTACCACTCTGGGTAATTGATGTTTATCAACAGTACTTAAATTCACAAATATTATTAACTAATAATAGTGTAAAAGAATGGTATACAAATCAATGAAATATGTTTTCCTGTTCACTAACATCAGTACTTGGGTTTTACATCTATCTATTCACGGCCAGTAACATTAGCAAGCTCACTAATCAACAAGGAAAACTGCAGACTTCGTAATAACCTGAGTGATTACTATATTAATTCACCAGTTGTTAAGTACACTGTATATAAAATGAACAAGGACTGTCGACACAAGCTAGTTTAGTAAAGAACAGTGACTGCTTTCAGTACCAAGCCAGAGACAACAATGCATACACCAGCTAACTGGATGGAATGATCACCCAAAGCACTCAAACTATCCACTCAACTTCTCACTGAAACACTGAATGCTACAGCTCGCCTAACAGTCATTAGACAGAGCAAAGTTATTTTCCTCCATTAGATGGGTCTGTTCACCATGCTAACAGCGAGCAAGGATGGCCATATGATTGTGATTTGTCTTGCGTACGAAAATAAACATAGTACATGCAGCTTTCCTACATGCATACTTACAGTCACTGATGTTATGGCCTGTTCTGAGACCGGTCCGCGGAGGCAATGATCCCACAAACATAAGATCAGTAGATACTACGACGTAATATAACGATGACTTGATGACCTCACCTGACGTTCTTGATGAGGTGACGTACCTAACACGACACTTCTTATGAGGATCAAAATGCCAAGGGGTTTGAGTCTTTGACTCACCCCCTGGCCCTTTTCTCACCATGACTCACCCCTCTTCCTGACATCTCCGCAAACTGACCTACCCACTATGGCACTCCACCCCATGTTCGAAAAGATACCTGTGACGTCATGTGTGATGTCACTGCTGTTTATAGCGTCATGGGAACCTTGATGTCATCTTCCTCTGCTGATGACCCCTCCTTCGCTCCTTATGTGATCTTCACCCCTCACACCCTCATTCCAGTGACCTCCGCCCAATCCATCCCTCATCTGCCTCTCTGTCTGTCTGTCTGTCTGTCTGTCTGTCTCTCTCTCTCTCTCTCTCTCTCTCTCTCTCTCTCTCTCTCTCTCTTGCTCTCTCTGTCTGTTCATCAATCTCTCCATGCCTCAGCCACTCCTTGTTCCCTTCGAGTCCACCCTTCTCTCCATCTGTTCATTCTAATGTGCCCTCCATCCCTCCCTTTCCTTCCTTCCCGTATCATCCTCTATTTTTCAATTGCACCGACCCACAGTTTTCCTGTCCCAGACACAAAGATCATCAAACACCTTTTCACAATTATTTATTTATGCGAAACGACTAAATCAGTTTGCGTCATTCAACGCAAGGAGTGGTGGAGGCTCCGTCCGCAGTCCATTAACTGGGAAACTGACGAGCTGCTTGCCTATACTATCCTCTCAGTATACATCGTTGCTCATGCTTTCGTTACCTGCTCAGATATGAGTAAATTGCTAGCCAATAATTTGCGATGAGACTGTCGAGACGTAATATACTTCAGATGACTTGAACCCTTATGTGGGAGAAACGTATTGAGGTGTTTTTTCATTGGTTAATTTGCTGGCTATGAGCCGTTATTCTACCGTAGCCCAATGCAAAGTTCAGCCTCATCTAAGGAATACTGTCACACTAAGGATGCTGTCCACAACAGTCGACTAACACTCAGGTACCTATTTACTGTTTGGTGAAGAGGGGCAACAAATGTAAGGAGACTTATACGTCTCACCTGTCTAGGATAGGAGTCACAACAGCTGACTAACGTCTATCTACCTTGCCCCCTCAGTCTCCACATTTGTGGTTATTATGATGATTATAAATTAAGACAAATATTAATTTATTTCTAGGGGACATACAGCCGTGTTATGCTAACGGAGCTATTTTTACCTATAAGTTACAACGTGAAGTAGCATTGGCAGGTTTCAAACTGTTCTTAGTGAATTATTGACCAGGTGATATTAAGACCCACGTCAAGTGATTTTTTCCTAACAAAAAATTTTAACAATATAAGATCTAGGAATAGCGATTCAACCAAACCATCAGCTAGAAAATGACAGCACTATACCATCTAAGAACAGTGATTTAACCAAACCATCAACCAAAAAAGGACAACACTATAACATCTAGGAACAGTGACTCAAACCAAACAATCAACTAGAAAGTGACAGCACTATTACATCTAGGAGCAGGGATTCAACCATCAACTAGAAAATGAGATCATTGAAATTACTACCATAACATATTCCTCTCTGTGTCTCCTTATTTATATCTCTCGTTTACATACAAGCAGCATGAAAAAACAGTATAGCGGTTTAATATAATAAAATACTATAAAGCAGTAAGTTAACTGAGTAACAGTGTAATGAATTATAATTACACATGGAGAAATCTAAAGATAATTACTTGAACTGAAAAGAAAATAATGACTATTGACATGAACCACCCAGTCATGCTTCATCAAACATTTAGATATATAAGAATGACTTCTCTTATATACCATACAAATCTGAATATACAGTACATATATAAATAATAGTAAAAATGTAAATGTAAAAGATTTTCATACAATAACACGAATGTGTGTTAGTTCCATTGTACTTGTTTATTCGCAAGGGAACAAAATCACCTAACATGAGTCTGTGTTAAGTTATGGCTTAGTGATGTTGACACTGTTGCACGGACGTGGCAGAAAGTAATACGAACCAATATGTTGCTGAACGAGCTTGTATTCGGACAACGTTATGCTCTGCATAGAGCTTGTACAAGTCTATACAGAGCAAAATAGGACACTGACTTTCACTGTATATAACTATAAAGAAGCACTTTTTCACTTAGTTCAATTGACAGGCTGACAGTAGTTATCCGAACTTAACTCATTTCAAAGTCCAGTCGTATCCGTGGTAAGCAACCCAAGAGGAGACAATCAAGGTCAGTGACGTCTTCACCTTGACTGTAACTTGGGTGTGAGACTAATGATTCAAGGAGAAATAAACTCTTATGTGTTTTCTTTCCTATTGTTTTTCTTACATTATCTAATGCTAGGTTTCTACGTTACTATTTATCACAGTTTATCAACATGCTTTCTTATTTCTTTCTTATTCTGCATTCAAGCAAAAAAACAAAGTTTACCGAGAGTGACGGGTATCTGGAGTTGTTTGCAGAGCAACGAGCGATGATCACACTTACTCTTTTCCCCACTCTATGTTTTGGACTCTATTAACGGCCATTCATCCGCCATAAATTGCACCTGAATATAACAATTGTCATCCGTTCCATTCACTTCTTTCTGGTTTGCATATGCATGGTTCCTCAGACCAGTGTTTTGATGCAGTTAGCGTTAACATCGTCGAGAAATATTGTGAAGCAAATTCCTCTCACCTGTCTCAAAATGGATTTTTAAACTTAGAAAATTATAGTTCCTTGTTTACATGATTTTTCTAATACATGATTTTATTATTACCCTTTTATTGGTCTGTTAGAATGTACAGAGGTAATAAAATAGATCGAAATGCTCAGACTGTTTCACGTGTACAATAAGTTGTGAGGGTTTGAAGAGGTTGTGGCTTAAGCATCGAACAGGGATATGAGGGCATCCTAGATCTCAGTAAGTGGAAGGAAATGTTTTTAGGATTTAATGTGATATTAGTGCGTGATTATTATAATTATTATATTTTATTATTATTATTATTATTATTATTATTGTTGTTGTTGTTGTTGTTGTTGATAGGGAAGCATGAAAGCCATAGGGATCATACGGTGACTGAGGAACGGGAAGGGGCCAATCAGGTCTGATCCAAGGAGGAGGGTAGCTTCAGTTCCCTGGATCAAGATCTCTTCACCAGCGTCGAGGCACCTCTCACTAAGAGTGTTAGAGCGTGAGAAAGGTAACGTTTATGAAATGGTTCAGGAAAACTGGTTAACCTAGAAACACATTCCAGCTGTTTCACGCACACATTTGTAGACCGTATACATAGACAGAATATGTACACAGTATACTTCACGGTATATATATGTATACATGTATGTTCATATATTTATGCATGTATGTATGTATGGATGGATGTATGCATTTATGTATGTATGTATGGATGTATGTATGTATGTATGGATGTATGTATGTATGTATGTATGTATGTATGTATGTATGTATGTATGTATGTATGTATGTATGTATGTGTTTTTCTCTCGTTTATTTAAATGCAGGAATAATAAAAAATTAAAAAAAGGAAAATAGGCAGAAAAACAACTCGTTCTAATTTTTTTTCCTAGAATGCCCATTAAAAATTAGAAAAAAGGACTACATAGTTCCAATAACATCAAACCTTTGGCTTAATATTTAATAAAACCGAAAAAAGTATAAATTCCTAAAAAAATGAAGTATTTATAAAAATATAGAAAAATGTGCTAAATCGTTATTTTATTTCATATTTCGACGATTCAGTTTCAAGTATTTTCTTGACAACCTAAATTTTTTTCTGATTGAGGCAAAGTTGACCCATAGTTAAAGGAAATACCACAAAATTCAAGGAACACTGAAAGCAATGTTATTATATTCTGGATTTGAACAAAATTCTGAAAAGATCAGCAGCGTCCGAGCAAAATCTTATAAGATAAACCCAAAAACAAGCATTACACGAAGTTTACCTGAAACTTCACAAGATGTACACCAGTTTACCTGATTTAATATTCAATACGGGTGGAATATATTTAATAACGAAACTGAGCTACACACTTACGAATATATATATATATATATATATATATATATATATATATATATATATATATATATATATATATATATATATATATATATATATATATATATATATATGTCGTACCGAATATGTAAAACTGGTCAATTAGCAAGAACTCATTTAAAATTAAGTCCTTTCTAAAATTTTCTCTTACACGTTTAAAGATATATTTTTTTTCATTAATGTTAATGTAAAAAATTTTAATTTTGCACCAAAAGTATCTTAGAAAACTTACCTAACCTTATTATAAGAAGAATAATTTATTTTAGCCTAACCCAACTAAATATATTTTAGATTTGTTAACAATAATTTAATACTAAACAAACACAGTGAAATATATTTTTTTCGTTAGGTTCAGAATGATTTTGGCGAAATTATTGCATACACAAATTTTCAATTGTCCTATATGGCAAGATGAGCGTTGCCATTTAAGCCAAGATCGCAAGTTCTGCCTATTCGGCACCGACATATATATATATATATATATATATATATATATATATATATATATATATATATATATATATATATATATATATATATATATATATATATATATATATATGTCTGTGGAGACAAAGAACTTTGTCCTTGGAGGCAAAGAGGGGAATGTATGAGAGTATAGTTTTACCAACGCTCTTATATGGGTGTGAAGCATGGGTGATGAATGTTGCAGCGAGGAGAAGGCTGGAGGCAGTGAAGATGTCATGTCTGAGGGCAATGTGTGGTGTGAATATAATGCAGAGAATTCGTAGTTTGGAAGTTAAGAGGAGGTGCGGGATTACCAAAACTGTTGTCCAGAGGGCTGAGGAAGGGTTGCTGAGGTGGTTCGGACATGTAGAGAGAATGGAGCGAAACAGAGTGACTTCAAGAGTGTATCAGTCTGTAGTGGAAGGAAGGCGGGGTAGGGGTCGGCCTAGGAAAGGTTGGAGGGAGGGGGTAAAGGAGGTTTTGTGTGCGAGGGGCTTGGACTTCCAGCAGGCATGCGTGAGCGTGTTTGATAGGAGTGAATGGAGACAAAAGGTTTTTAATACTTGACGTGCTGTTGGAGTGTGAGCAAAGTAACATTTATGAAGGGGTTCAGGGAAACCGGCAGGCCGGACTTGAGTCCTGGAGATGGGAAGTACTCTGAAGGAGGGGTGTTAATGTTGCAGTTTAAAAACTGTAGTGTAAAGCACCCTTCTGGCAAGACAGTGATGGAGTGAATGATGGTGAAAGTTTTTCTTTTTCGGGCCACCCTGCCTTGGTGGGAATCGGTCAGTGTGATAATAATAAATAAATATATATATATATATATATATATATATATATATATATATATATATATATATATATATATATATATATATATATATATAAGCAAAACAGCCCCTGTGAAAGAATAGTGAAATTCCAAGCGCTTTCGTGATTTTTCATATTATTAAGGTACTATAAAATCACTACATCAAAGGAAGGCATATAAAGGGTCAAGACTACACCTCACCATCACATCCCACAACAAAGAAACACCTGATGCGTGACGACACCCTACTCATAAGAAAGGAGCACTGCAGCTGCAAGTGTTGAAGAATTCCCTATATCAAGATTCCAGGATATTGATGTATCTGACAGATATTGAATAAATAGTTTTGAAAGCCAACAAGTTGATGAAAGAAACTTATGCAACATTTGTGTATATTTTTGGCCGGTGACGCCGCCTCCAGCTGCTTCACCTCACTTGCCTGCGGTATATAAGCTCCACCTCTGCCCATATGTTGAGCAATGAAGAAGGGAGCTGTGCGCCCACTGTGAGCAGGTGGTTCAAAGCTCACTTGTACACTACATGCTGGACTCTCCTGCCACGGCGCCCCTATGCAACTGCAACGGCCTCCTTCCACAACAGACTGTCGGACAGACTCAGGAGGGCAGGGCAGCACACTTTGTGTATATTGCAATCAAGAACCTTGAAGATGTTGCTGCCGATCATCACCTTCCACCCGCTGCCTCGATAAAAGCTAATGACGTTCCTCCTATGGGGAGCCACTGCCGGGTCACTCACCGTATGGAGTAGGCCCGGGCCAGGACCTGTCCTGGCGAACCTAACTGAACTTGAACTTGCATATACTGACAGATATTGAATGAACATCTGTGTATGTCGGGTCACCGCATGGAGGATACCCTGTGGAAAATCTCGTATGATTTCTCAGACCGTTATAACTCTCCCTAAGCTGGGGAAAAGGAGAAAGCAGGGACGAATAGTGCCATAATGCCTATGTGGCGGGGGGGGGGGGGATACCGTTTTTTGTATACTTTTAATTTCTAAGACTTGCTAGTAATTGAGCCTCCACAGGCTAATGTACTATACACTACTACTTATACGTATTGAAGCTAGGTTAGAGTTAGACAGATTAATTTAGCTGTTACTACATTACTTCTTACAACTTACAATAATAGGGAGTAGGCACCCTGCAGCCAGTTTGAGTGCCCACTGGGATGTAGGAGCCGGCCGAGCCTACTAGGCTCAGTCACACCATAGCTATAATGAGCCGAGGGCGACTTATCCGTACGAAAGCCTTGTATAAAGGTTATATCTCGCTATACCTACGAGACAGTTGCAGGTGACTCACGCAGGTATCTCTAGGTGTACGGCCCACATCACTCCTCCACGTAAGTACTCTCGAGTATATTGAGTACGCATTTTGTACATTGGGGCTACGTGTATAGTTAGCCACATACCTCCACCAGAGGTATGAGAAAAGAGGTAAGGAAAGCGTTATTTCAGTTACCTAGAAATGAGGTGGCAGGTTTCTAGTCTGAATATTAGGACCGGACATGGATTACTAACCTAACCAGTGATAAACTCACAGACGTCCTCTGTTCTACACAGACCCGGGCCAGGATCCGGTCTGGGCGAACTTATCTAAACCTGCAAATATTGTACTTTTATCACGATTTATGGACTGAACTCATCGATTCCAGGCTGAGGAACTGATTACTTCTAACTCCTTCTTATCTTCCACCAATAATAACAATAATAATAATAAGAATAATAATAATAATATAAAATGGACATACTATATTAGTATACCCATTGTTATTCGAAGCATTTCGGGCAAATTAAGTTAATTTTGTTCCCAGGATGCGATCCACACTAGTCGGTCAACACCAAGGTACCTGTTTACTGTTAGAAGAACAAGGACAGCAGGTGTCTTAAGGAAACACGCCCAACTGTTTCCACCCGTACTGGGGATCGAACCACGGACCTCAGTGTGTGTGAGCAGAGTACGCTCTCGAGTGTCTCATTCATCATCATATCGGCTTCTAAACTATTTATATAATAAATCCACGAATCTACTGACGACTGCTGGTCATGTCACTACTTAATATATTTGATATGAAAACACTTCAATATTCGTACTGTGTACCTCAAGAATAAACACTCAGGCTCTTGTTATTGGAATAGTGTAAAAGTATTATCTTGAAAAACTCAGATGTTTAATATATATCCAGACCTTGTGGCACGAACCGTAACTACCAGTCCTCAGTCTTTCTGATTGCAAGGTAGAGCCGTCAAAAAGTACACCCTGGGGTACCCTACCTTGCGTGATAATTTTCAATTGTTGGTTCCCTGACAAGCGTAATAACACAGCTGGATGCTAGCACAAAAAAATCTTGCAAACAATCCCCTCTGGAGGGACACCATGTCAAGTGACCATCATCATAGCTAAGATGAGGGTAAAGGTAGCGGAAAGGGTGAAAGTTGCAGGCGGAACTCCCTGATCACACTCTGGGGTGAATCAGTCTTGCCAATCTTATCCTTCTCCAATGGATTCAGCGAACTGGTGAAGGAAATTCTACCAGAATACATACGTAATCTGGATGCGGTGGATAACCCTAGGTATATTAGTGGCACCAGGATGTTGGATACTCTCTCAGCATAGACAGCAAGAACAGTTGAAACTACGGCTCATAAACAATCTTGTGTACAAAGCCCTATAGAGGAAAAGACTTCCGCAGCTATAATACACGATGTATGCTCCCAAAGAGAGAGAGAGAGAGAGAGAGAGAGAGAGAGAGAGAGAGAGAGAGAGAGAGAGAGAGAGAGAGAGGATATATCACAGTTGATTGTCTCCTAACTGTTCCAGTCTCTGCAGACCCATCGGACTGAAGCAGTTCTTCGCCTTACTGACCCCTACACAATGAGTGCAAGCGTATCTATGGCAAGTATTAGGTTATCAATATAAACTGTACTAGTTCCAAAGGATGGCATGTTAGATACACTGAGGTCAATGAGATCAAGAGAAGCCTTTCAATCGCTCAGTGCCCATCTGACAGCCACGATCAAGACTGTCCAGTAACCCAGATATTCCTGCCGGTCCCCCAGATAGGATCATAGGATATCCCTGGAAGAATGGCTGATCAGTAGGGTTCTGCTGCTAATCATAGGGAAGAACACTTGCTCATCGAAATAACTAGAGACATTAGGGCTGCCACCTTTCTTCTCCTGTGTCTCAATGTGGCTGCTCAGAGTAAAAATACCTGCCGCATCTTGAGTTCCAGGCCAGCTTCTAAAAAGCTTCAGATATCTACAACTTAAAATCCATATATTTTCTAACTCTATATGGATGTAATATTCTCGTCAAGGCTGAGTAAATAAATGAATACATGAATGGTATGACAGGAGAAGAAAAATGCTGAAGATTGTTCTATGAAAAACCTCAAGACTTTTCATAGAAGCCATTATATATATATATATATATATATATATATATATATATATATATATATGTGTATATATATATATATATATTATATATATATATATATATATATATATATGCAAAACAACCACTCTGAAAGAATAGAGAAATTCCAAGCGCTTTCGTGACTACTCACATTATCAAGGAACTATGATAGTTCCTTGATAATGTGAGTAGTCACGAAAGCGCTTGGAATTTCTCTATTCTTTCAGAGTGGTTGTTTTGCATATTTTGAAATCACCTGTTTACTGTGATCTTATTGCATATATATATATATATATATATATATATATATATATATATATATATATATATATATATATATATATATATATATATATATATATATATATATAAATGTGTGTGTGTGTGTGTGTGTATGAAGTCAGAAGGTTCAGGTCAATATTACGACGTGAGGGAGAGCTGTCAGTCATTGTGTCAGAGCTAGCCTAAGTTACCTCCTCACTTCTCTCTAATGGGCTCTCAAAAAAGCTTTCACTGTGTTCATGTCAAGGTCTCGGCATCTATCGGAGTGCCAAGCATATATGGCACTCCAGGCACTCCCTCTCTTTCACCTGACATTTTAATATTGCATGCTTTGGCACCAGTCTCGTACTTATCTTATATGCATTTCCACTAGAGCCGTTTTTCACCACATCGTTAGTTTTTCCACTTAGGTTGGGTGACCCGAAGAACGAAGCACATTCACGTTCCTCCACTTCATTCTGCACCACTTACTCCACCTCTTTTGCCACTTCCTCGTTCTCCTCTGTCTTCGCCTAATTCATATGTAAGATGCCCCCAGACATGTCCCTGTGGACGGTAGCCCAAATATAACGGGGGCTGTACATGTATGGTATGCAATACCTACAAGGTAAAGAATGAGACACATGTGTAGCAAGTGTCTAATTCTTCTTACTGCGAGTAATTCGAATCGGGACCTACAAAGCAACTAAGTGAATGCTTATGCAAATATTGTATCTAAGTGAGGTTGTCAGTTTACTCGCCTGAGAAAAATTGTTAGTGGTCTTTGTCACAAGATGACCAGTTAGTGGTGCCTTCTTTATTTAGTAAAACTCATTGAATCAACGATGCGCTGCTACCTTAGTCAGTATGATAGTTACATAGTGGGAGCAATAGATAGCTATATTTCCCTGTCATATGCTATCACACAGTGGATTTCATGCAGTACCGAAACTTTTAGTCTGAGACTCTTAGCAGGGCAATAAAGATATCGACAAGTAATCCCTTAAAGGTTACTCAACTAGTGTTGTCGGCAATTTGGAGAGACTGGCGGGGGTACGGCTAAACGATGTGGCTAAGCCAAGGACATATAATGATGGTGTAGCCGATGGCACTATGGCGGGTCATGGCACTATTGTGGGTCATTGCACTACGGTGGGTCATGGCATTATGGTGGGTTATAGTACTATGGTGGGTTATAGCACTATGGTGGGTCACGGCACTATGGTGGGTCATGGCACTATGGTGGGTCATGGCACTATGGTGGGTCATGGCACTATGGTGGGTTATAGCACTATGGTGGGTCACGGCACTATGGTGGGTCATGGCACAATAGTGGGTCACGGCACTATGGTGGATCATGGCACTATAATGGGTCACGGCAGCGCTAAATTCACTAAATTCAGCAGATTATGTTCATTTGTAAAATTTATATGGAAGTATTGTAGACATTATGAGACTGAGTATTCCTACGTATGTGTACAGGGAGTTAGGATACTGTGTATAAGTGTGTACAGGATAATTTTTGTCTAATGTGTATGCATGTGTCCGCAAAACTCATTTACAGCTAAGAATTATTTTTAACCACTATTATATTAAACTACTAATATAATTGTGCTTAAAAATATTAACATTAACAAATTACCTCAGCGCTGTAAGTCATTCACACACATATAAACACACACACAAAAAAAAACACTACCACACACACACATAGGAGTGCATACAGACACAGACACACATACACACACACACACACACACACACTATTGACAAATACCTTTGACAACAAATAACTAACACTGGCCAAGTAATTAATAATAACATTGCCATCTCAAAGAAATTACCATATTTAATATTTAATCTTCCTGTGTTATTTAATACTCATTATGCAATAAGCATTCTCTTATATAGTTAAAAAAAAACATAAAAAAATGGAAAACTGTCGGTTACGGTAGCGGCCGAAAATTGGGTATCGTTGTGAGAGTCCCAGGCGAATCCAAATACAGTGGACCCTCGAATTTAGTAGTCCCTTTTCTGTATGCAAAACTATAGTTATTCTCTATAAAATGTATTGTTTGTTAATATTTTTGGGTGTCTGGAATGGTTTAATTGGATTTACATTATTTCTTATGGGAAATATTAATAAAAAATACATTTTATAGAGAATAACTATAGTTTTGCATACAGAAAAGGGACAGGTACATGACTGAGAATATTCTCAGTCATGTACCTGTCCATCCCATTCCTGAAGCTACCCAAGGTTCCAGCTTCAACGATCCCACAAGGCAGATTATTCCACTTATCGATAATTGTTTTCGAACCAGTACTTCCCCACATTCCTCCAAACTGAACCCATACATTTAAATCCATTGTTTCGGGCTCCCTCTTGGGAAGATATCTTCTATACCTATTTATATCACATTTATTTATGCCTGTCTTTCACTGGTGCAGTTCAGTCATGTTTCCCCCTAACTCCACATCCTTCAATCCTAAAGTTTTGTCATCTTCCTCTGTACGCTCTGCAATGAATTTACATCCATTCTGTATTACCGAGATCAGAATCGAGCTGCATAATCCAAGTGAGGCCCCACCAACGATGCGCAGAGCTGCAGCACAACCCCTGGACTTCTATTGCTTATATTTCTTGACAAAAATCAAAGCATTCTGCTAGCTTCACTACGCATGTTCCTTGCCCCAGATCACTGCCCACCAGTCCAGATATACAAACAGGGAAAGAGTCAGTAAAAAGAAGCACTGAACACACGACACAATACACAAGCACTGAATCACAGTTCATTATCACACATATATTTTGTTTAAATTATTGAAAAATATATTCAGGAAGAGGTTGATTAAGCAAGTATAATATTATTAAACTATTATTAAATTTAGGGGAAACGCTCAAAACACGTAGGAGTTATACAACTGCTAGAGAAATGAGAAACAACAGGACACGATCCAAGGAAGAGGAGGATAGGCCCGTTTCGTTATGTCAAGACTTTTTCCTCTCTCCCACCAGTAAGAGTGAACCTGCCTTCAGGGTGAAGTACCCCGAGAGGAGGAACTGTATAAAAGAAAACCAGCACGAGTTTAGGAAAGTAAAATGGTGCCTCACGAACTGTGAGGCAGCTGTGACACAAAAACAGACATAAAGCAAAACACCGATGTGTGTGTGTGTGTGTGTGTGTATGTGTGTGTGTGTACTCACCTATTTGTGGTTGCAGGGGTCGAGTCATATCTCCTGGCCCCGCCGCTTCACTGATCGCTACTAGATCCTTTCTCTTCCTGCACCATGAGCTTTATCAAACCCCGTCTTAAAACTATGTATGGTTCCTGCCTCCACTACGTCACTTTCAAGTCTATTCTACTTCCTGATAATTCTATGACCGAAGAAATACTTCCTAACATCCCTTTGACTCATCGGAGTCATCAGCTTCCAATTGTGACCCCATGTTTCGGTGTCCTATCTCTGGAACATCCTGCCTTTGTCCACTTTGTCAATTCCTCGCAGTATTTTATATGTCGTTATTATGTCTCCCCTGAGCCTCCTGTCCTCCAGTGTCGTCAGGCCCATTTCCCTTAACCTTTCTTCGTAGGACAATCCGCTTAGCTCTGGAACCAGTCTTGTTGCAAACCTTTGCACTTTCCCTAATTTCTTGACGTGCTTGACCAGGTGTGGGTTCCAAACTGGTGCTGCATACTCCAATATGGCCCTGACGTACATGGTGTACAGAGTCTTGAACGATTCCATACTGAGGTACTGGAACGCTATTCTTAGGTTTGCCAGACGCCCATATGCTGCAGCAGTTATCTGGTTGATGTGCGCCTCAGGAGATGTGCTTGGTATTATACTCACTCCAAGACCCTTTTCCTTGAGTGAGGTTTGCAGTCTTTGGCCACCTAGACTATACTCTGTCTACTGTCTTCTTTGTCCTTCCCTGATTTTCATGACTTTGCATTTCTTTGCATTTGTCGGGTTTAAATTCAAGGAGCCAGTTGCTGGACCAGGCTTGTAGTTCCACAGGGGTCCTAGGACTGACCCCTGTGGAACCCCGTTCGTCACAGGCGCCCACTCTGACACCTCGTCACATACCATGACTCGTTGTTGCCTCCCTGTCAGATATTCTCTGATCCATTGCAGTGCCTTTCCTGTTATGCGTGCCTAATCCTCTAGCTTTTCCAATAACCTATTGTGAGGAACTGTGTCCAAGGCCTTCTTGCAGTCCATGAAAATGTAATCTATCCACCCCTCTCGTGCCTTACATCCGTTGCCTTTTCATAAAATTCTAGTAGGTTTGTGACACAGGATTTTCCTTCTTTGAAACCGCGCTAGTTTTCGTTTATAAGCCTGTTTCTTTCTAGGTGCTCCACCACTCTCCTGATAATCTTCTCCATGACTTTACATACAATACACGTCAGTAACACAGGTCTATAATTTAATGTCTCGTGTCTATCTCCTTTCTTAAAAATTGAGACTACATTTTCCATCTTCCAAACCTCAGGTAGTTGCCCAGTTTCAATGGATGTATTGAAGATTTTTGTTAGTGGCACACACAGCATCTCTGCTCCCTCTCTAAGGGCCCATGGAGAGATGTTGTCCGGCCCCACCGCCTTTGAGGTATCAAGTTCGCATAGCAGCTTCATCACCTCCTCCTCAGATGTGTGTATTTCATCCAGCACTTGTTGGTGGATCTCATGTTTGTGTACTGACATCATGGAGTCCTTCCTGCCTCCACTGTAAATACTTCTTTAAATCTCATGTTTACCTCCACCCATACTTCTTGGTCGTTTCTTGTGAACTCTCCACCTTCCTTCCTCTTATCTGTGCATATTCGTTTCTGGCTCTTCGGCTAATCTCTTTATTTTCCTCGGTCCTTTGCCTTCTGTATTTTTTCCATTCTCTGGTGCACTTAGTTTTTTTTTTGCCTCCCTACAGTTTTGGGTGAACCAAGGATTCGTTCTGGTCTTCCTATTATTTCTGTTGCCCTTGGGAACAAACCTCTCCTCTACCTCCTTGCATTTTGTTGTCATGTAGCCCATCGTTTCTTTTACTGGTTTTCCTGCCAGTTCTTTTTCCCACTGAACGTCTTGCAGGAAGTTCCTCATACCTGTGTAGTTCCCCCTTTTGTAGTTTGGCATCTCCCATCCTATTCCTGCTATACTCTCCACTTGTAGCTCATCTGTGTATTCAAAGCACAGAACCACATGACCACTAGCTCCAATGGGCGATTTGTACGTGATATTCTCGATGTCCGAACTACTCAAGGTGAATACTAGATCCAGTCCTGCTGCTTCATCCTCACTTCTCTCTTTGGTAGTGTCCCTAACATGTTGATGCATTAGGTTTTCCTGTACAACATCCATCATCTTGGCTCTCCATATTTCGGGACCCCTATGGGGCTCCAGATTTTTCCAGTCAGTCTCCTTGTGATTGAAATCATCCATAACTAGTAACTTTGCTCAACCCATGTCAGCTTTTCTGGCTACCTAGGCTAGTGTGTCTACCATTGCTCGGTTGCTCTCTTCGTATTCTTCTCATGGCCTGCAGTTCTGTGGCGGGTTGTACATCACTGCAGTTACCACCTTATGGCCCCCAGACTGGATTGCTCCTACTATGTATTCCATTTCGCCTATTCCTTTCATTTCCTCAAATCTCCACCGGTTTTTAATGAGCAGTGCAACTCCTCTCCTGCTCCCTCTATCTTTCCTGAAGACCTGATATCCGGGCGGAAAGATTGCGGGAGATCTGACGAGGAATTATGGGGGTGGGGGGTGGGGGGGTTGCTGTGAAGGTGCAGTTTGTAATGACGTGGGTGGTGACATTGGGTACGGCACGTGGGTTTTGGGTTAGAATGTTTGGTTGCACTGGAGTTGTCGGGGTTGGGGCATCTGTAGGTGGTTGTGAGGGAGGTTGTATTTGATCTTCCTCCTGAGTCTGTGTGTTAGTAAGTTACCATTTTGTCCTAGCCACATGTCGATTAGACACTAGGCCTGTTGTGCATATATATATATATATATATATATATATATATATATATATATATATATATAGGTTGGTAGACAGCAACCACCCAGGGAAGTACTACCGTCCTGCCAGATGACTGTGAAACAAAAACCTGTAACTGTTTTGCATGATGGTAGGATTGCTGGTTTTCTTTTTCTGTCTCATAAACACGCTAAGATAACAGGGATATCTTGCTACTCCTACTTACACTTTGGTCACACTTCACAGACACGCACATGCATATATATATATACATACATCTAGGTTTTTCTCCTTTTTCTAAATAGCTCTTGTTCTTTTTTATTTCTTCTATTGTCCATGGGGAAGTGGAAAAGAATCTTTCCTCCGTAAGCCATGCGTGTCGTATGAGGCGACTAAAATGCCGGGAGCAATGGGCTAGTAACCCCTTCTCCTGTATACAATTACTAAAAAAGTGAAGAAGAAAAACTTTATAAAACTGGGTTGCTTAAATGTGCGTGGATGTAGTGCGGATGACAAGAAACAGATGATTGCTGATGTTATGAATGAAAAGAAGTTGGATGTCCTGGCCCTAAGCGAAACAAAGCTGAAGGGGGTAGGAGAGTTTCAGTGGGGGGAAATAAATGGGATTAAATCTGGAGTATCTGAGAGAGTTAGAGCAAAGGAAGGGGTAGCAGTAATGTTAAATGATCAGTTATGGAAGGAGAAAAGAGAATATGAATGTGTAAATTCAAGAATTATGTGGATTAAAGTAAAGGTTGGATGCGAGAAGTGGGTCATAATAAGCGTGTATGCACCTGGAGAAGAGAGGAATGCAGAGGAGAGAGAGAGATTTTGGGAGATGTTAAGTGAATGTATAGGAGCCTTTGAACCAAGTGAGAGAGTAATTGTGGTAGGGGACTTGAATGCTAAAGTAGGAGAAACTTTTAGAGAGGGTGTGGTAGGTAAGTTTGGGGTGCCAGGTGTAAATGATAATGGGAGCCCTTTGATTGAACTTTGTATAGAAAGGGGTTTAGTTATAGGTAATACATATTTTAAGAAAAAGAGGATAAATAAGTATACACGATATGATGTAGGGCGAAATGACAGTAGTTTGTTGGATTATGTATTGGTAGATAAAAGACTGTTGAGTAGACTTCAGGATGTACATGTTTATAGAGGGGCCACAGATATATCAGATCACTTTCTAGTTGTAGCTACACTGAGAGTAAAAGGTAGATGGGATACAAGGAGAATAGAAGCATCAGGGAAGAGAGAGGTGAAGGTTTATAAACTAAAAGAGGAGGCAGTTAGGGTAAGATATAAACAGCTATTGGAGGATAGATGGGCTAATGAGAGCATAGGCAATGGGGTCGAAGAGGTATGGGGTAGGTTTAAAAATGTAGTGTTAGAGTGTTCAGCAGAAGTTTGTGGTTACAGGAAAGTGGGTGCAGGAGGGAAGAGGAGCGATTGGTGGAATGATGATGTAAAGAGAGTAGTAAGGGAGAAAAAGTTAGCATATGAGAAGTTTTTACAAAGTAGAAGTGATGCAAGGAGGGAAGAGTATATGGAGAAAAAGAGAGAAGTTAAGAGAGTGGTGAAGCAATGTAAAAAGAGAGCAAATGAGAGAGTGGGTGAGATGTTATCAACAAATTTTGTTGAAAATAAGAAAAAGTTTTGGAGTGAGATTAACAAGTTAAGAAAGCCTAGAGAACAAATGGATTTGTCAGTTAAAAATAGGAGAGGAGAGTTATTAAATGGAGAGTTAGAGGTATTGGGAAGATGGAGGGAATATTTTGAGGAATTGTTAAATGTTGATGAAGATAGGGAAGCTGTGATTTCGTGTATAGGGCAAGGAGGAATAACATCTTGTAGGAGTGAGGAAGAGCCAGTTGTGAGTGTGGGGGAAGTTCGTGAGGCAGTAGGTAAAATGAAAGGGGGTAAGGCAGCCGGGATTGATGGGATAAAGATAGAAATGTTAAAAGCAGGTGGGGATATAGTTTTGGAGTGGTTGGTGCAATTATTTAATAAATGTATGGAAGAGGGTAAGGTACCTAGGGATTGGCAGAGAGCATGCATAGTTCCTTTGTATAAAGGCAAAGGGGACAAAAGAGAGTGCAAAAATTATAGGGGGATAAGTCTGTTGAGTGTACCTGGTAAAGTGTATGGTAGAGTTATAATTGAAAGAATTAAGAGTAAGACGGAGAATAGGATAGCAGATGAACAAGGAGGCTTTAGGAAAGGTAGGGGGTGTGTGGACCAGGTGTTTACAGTGAAACATATAAGTGAACAGTATTTAGATAAGGCTAAAGAGGTCTTTGTGGCATTTATGGATTTGGAAAAGGCGTATGACAGGGTGGATAGGGGGGCAATGTGGCAGATGTTGCAAGTGTATGGTGTAGGAGGTAGGTTACTGAAAGCAGTGAAGAGTTTTTACGAGGATAGTGAGGCTCAAGTTAGAGTATGTAGGAAAGAGGGAAATTTTTTCCCAGTAAAAGTAGGCCTTAGACAAGGATGTGTGATGTCACCGTGGTTGTTTAATATATTTATAGATGGGGTTGTAAGAGAAGTAAATGCGAGGGTCTTGGCAAGAGGCGTGGAGTTAAAAGATAAAGAATCACACACAAAGTGGGAGTTGTCACAGCTGCTCTTTGCTGATGACACTGTGCTCTTGGGAGATTCTGAAGAGAAGTTGCAGAGATTGGTGGATGAATTTGGTAGGGTGTGCAAAAGAAGAAAATTAAAGGTGAATACAGGAAAGAGTAAGGTTATGAGGATAACAAAAAGATGAGGTGATGAAAGATTGAATATCAGATTGGAGGGAGAGAGTATGGAGGAGGTGAACGTATTCAGATATTTGGGAGTGGACGTGTCAGCGGATGGGTCTATGAAAGATGAGGTGAATCATAGAATTGATGAGGGAAAAAGAGTGAGTGGTGCACTTAGGAGTCTGTGGAGACAAAGAACTTTGTCCTTGGAGGCAAAGAGGGGAATGTATGAGAGTATAGTTTTACCAACGCTCTTATATGGGTGTGAAGCGTGGGTGATGAATGTTGCAGCGAGGAGAAGGCTGGAGGCAGTGGAGATGTCGTGTCTGAGGGCAATGTGTGGTGTGAATATAATGCAGAGAATTCGTAGTTTGGAAGTTAGGAGGAGGTGCGGGATTACCAAAACTGTTGTCCAGAGGGCTGAGGAAGGGTTGTTGAGGTGGTTCGGACATGTAGAGAGAATGGAGCGAAACAGAATGACTTCAAGAGTGTATCAGTCTGTAGTGGAAGGAAGGCGGGGTAGGGGTCGGCCTAGGAAGGGTTGGAGGGAGGGGGTAAAGGAGGTTTTGTGTGCGAGGGGCTTGGACTTCCAGCAGGCATGCGTGAGCGTGTTTGATAGGAGTGAATGGAGACAAATGGTTTTTAATACTTGACGTGCTGTTGGAGTGTGAGCAAAGTAACATTTATGAAGGGGTTCAGGGAAACCGGCAGGCCGGACTTGAGTCCTGGAGATGGGAAGTACAGTGCCTGCACTCTGAAGGAGGGGTGTTAATGTTGCAGTTTAAAAACTGTAGTGTAAAGCACCCTTCTGGCAAGACAGTGATGGAGTGAATGATGGTGAAAGTTTTTCTTTTTCGGGCCACCCTGCCTTGGTGGGAATCGGCCAGTGTGATAATAAAAAAAAAAAAAAAAAATAATATATATATATATATATATATATATATATAGATATATATATATATATATATATATATATATATATATATATATATATATATATATATATTTGTGTGTGTGTGTGTGCTTGCATGTGCGTGTGAGAATAACAATTTTATATCAGTTTTCACAGCCAGTTCACAGATCCGGAAGTGGTACAAACGTGACCTGGCTCTGATCACAGTGGTAATAACTAAGCGATGCTCCAAGCCACCGAGAAACTCAAGCATTGTGGGGAAAAACAGAAACTAGGAAGTCGCCAAAAAAAGAAAATCGGAGAGAAAATTGTGAAAGCCAGATAATAATGTTCTCACAGTCAACAGTTCTCATCTATATTCCAGCCTCCGTCTCCTCCCTCTTTCCAGGACTTCTGTTAAGTAACTGAAAGTCAGGACAAAGTGATTGCTGGCTCCAAGATTTTTTCTTATTTAATCTTCCCAGAAGTTAAAAGAACTAGCTCGGCTGGTTCATCACCTACCTTGATCTGGCAGGTGAAGCCATACTCTGTATGAGTGGAAGTAGACGCAAAGTGTGGAAAAAATATTTTTGAGTAGGCATATAGTTAGGAGCAGGGGAAAATGTGTGGAGTGAGGTGCTGGGCTAGTGCACTGAAGGAAAGTGAAAAGGATAAGGGCTGAGGAATAGTTATCAGGGTTGGAGTAGGGTGGAGAAAATAAGGGAGGGGTGGTAAATGTGAGAACTATGACCTGGGAGTGAGTGAAAAGCCGGACAATGAATGAGTCTTTAGGTTCCCCTTTGTATCTCCCTAGTCATTTCCTTCCATGCATGTACGTATGCATGTCTTGGTTCTACTTGGGACGTTTGGCTTTCACTAGTAAACCTTAATTCTCTTAATCTATCTGCCTGTCAGTCTATCAATACATTATATCCCCAATACATCACGTTGATCGGAAGCGTGAAGGCATAGGGGCCTGGCAGGTACCAGTGTCAGTGATGGAAGTGGAGAAACCTAGAAAACATAAATACAGTGGGCACAGCAAAAGCAAA